>NW_023276806.1:5128798-5228798 GCF_003668045.3 Cricetulus griseus
CCTGGGAGCTTGCTGGCCACCCATCCCAGCTCAAACAGCAAGAATCAGGTTCAGGGAGACATTATCTGAAAAATCCAAGGTGGTGAGCAATAGATGGCCGCTGACCCCTGCTATCACCACACACACATACACACACACATGAACTCACACTGAAAGCAACAGAAAACATGTAGGAAATATATACTGTGTTCACATGCAGTCCTTTTTGATAACCTGATTTTTTCCCTTCTGTGGAATGTCTTCTAAAATCACTTAAGAGTGTCTTCTACTCCCTGAGAACTTCATATGTGTGAACACTGTGTCTTGATCATATCCACACTCAACCCTCCCCTCCGCTATCCCAAGGTACCACCCCCCCCCCAACCAGTCCACTTTATCGTTATGGTCCTGCTTTTTCCACTTAGGGCTACCTATTGGAATGTTAACTGATCATGTTGGCTTGATCTTGTGCAAGTGACTTTGTTGGGGCAACAGCTGCCTGATGCCCAGGAGATGGCATCTTGCAGCCCTCTTCCCAGCTTCCCCTCTTACAGTCTCTCAGCCCGTTCCCTGATGTTCCCTGAGTCTTGGGGGAGGCATTGACATGTGTGCCTCCTTAGGGATGGGCACTTCATAGTCACTTGAAGCAGTTGGGCTATTGTGAGCCTTTCAAGAGAAGCTTCCCTGGTCAAGACTGAAGGCAACACTAATTAAAACAGTATCTTAATCCCAGCATTTACACTGGGATGACACAACCAGATTGATCTGTACTCCAATAAATCTGAATATTAGTAGCAAATCAAATACCTGCTAATTGTTAGCAATCCTATAGACAAATTACTAATGAAACTTGTATAAATGTCTTTTAGGTAAAATACTAATCTATAAGATTTTAATTGATATAAAGGTTTATGGTTGCTATCTCTCCCAAATTCAAACATTAAGACCATCTACAATATCACAGTATCAAAAAAGAATTTCTTAAACAATTAATATTTAAAATCCATATTGTAATTATATTAATGAGACACCCCTTGCCACCCCATATATACTGATTAAAAAGAGGTGGGAACTGGGCATGCTACACAACTTTTTTCTCACTGCTTGGGAGGCAGGAGTGGTGGTGTCTCTAAGTGTGAGGCCAGCTGGTCTTCAGAGTCAGTTCCAGGACAGCCAGAGCTACACAGAGAGACCCTGTCTCTTAAAAACAGAGGTGTGTGTGGAGGGGGTGGAAACCATTGCAAACAGAATGAATGACCTCCTCAGAAGGGGCCTGAGGGAGCTTGTTTGTCCCTTTGCATTTCCATTCTTTCTTTGAGGCTGTGTAGCCTGGTCCACTTATGAAGAGTGAGCCCCAAGCAGACCCTGAATGTGCTGTTGTCTTCATCCTCACATCCCAGCCTCTCAAACTATGAACACCATCCTGCCGCTTATAAATGACCAGGTCTAAGGTATTTTGTTACAGTGTCCCCAGTGCACCAAGACATGCAGCATGGTAAGTTTAGAGTCACTGGCAGCCTCTCACATTCCGTGGAGTGTAACCCAATGCTGGGTGGTTGAAGCACACCCTGAGTGGCTTAGATGTATGTTGTTAAAAACTCAGTGACCTCAGGGCAGGCAGGGTCCATAGTCTCCCAGCTCTGTGACATGCGTGGACATTGTGAACACTGTACCCTGTATGTCCACGACTCCCAAGGCAGTGTGTGAACCCAGCAGTTAGTTCTGTTCCTGCACATCCCACATTTCAATCGTATGCCCTTACTCTCAATTTTGTTTTTCATTTGTTTTTCTGTACCAGGGATCTAATTAAGGGCCTCCTGCATTCCAGGCAGGTGCTCTGCCAACCCCGAAGCCTGCCAGTTTGCTCTCTGATTAAACAGCGGTTGCAGTAGACATCTTTATACCTATCTTTTTCATTTATTGGATTTGTTTTTTAGACAGTTTCACACATGCGCACAGTGCACAATGACCACTCTCACCCACCTCCCACAGTCTCGTCTTTCATGTTTGTAATTATTCATTCTGTTTTGTGACTCACTGAAGGTTAACCAGGGCCATCTATGTGACTGGGCTTGGCAAACCTCCGCTTTTAGGAATACAATGTAACCGGCACTGTTTCCCTAGTGCATTAGTTACGTTTCTGTTGCTGTGGTAAAAATAACCCCCAGCAAAAAAAGACCCCCAACAAAAAGCATGGTTAGGGAGGAAGGGTTCATTTTAACTTACAGCTTAAGAGTCCACCATAGAAGGGAAGGTTAGAGGCCCAGGCAGGGAAGGCTATGGCATCAGGAGCAGGAAGTAGAGGAAGCAGGAGGTGGAGTCAGGCTGTGACTCCACCCCCTCCATCCCCCCACCCCCCACCCTACCTCCCCACCCCCAGGGCTGTACCTCTCCTTCTAGGTCTCCCCTCCTTAGGTAACTTACCCCAGCCTTGCAAACAGTAGCACCAATAGGAACCTCTGAGGGACAGCACACACTCAAACTGCTACTTTCAGAAGTGGTGTGTCTGTGCAGGCAGAGCTTTAAGACTTGAAATTCCTCGAGGACAGCCTCCAGGACCTTCACACTGTGTCCACCACAGGGTCTCTGGGTTTTCCAGATCCCTCCCTACTGTGCTCACCAGTCAAATGAATTTCCTAACTAGTCTTTCTAATTTTATGGGCAATTGGAAGATTTCCAAAGCTTTACTTGGTGTGAACTATTAATTTGCATTTCAGAGAACTAGTTTCTTATAAAGGTGGTAAAATTAAACACCGGTGGCCGTGTCTACACCTCCTTCCCCTTAGTTATTTTGCATGTATAATTAGAGTGGACATGGCAGAGGCCCTGTTTCACCCAGGAATCATTCACGTGAAACCAGATTTTAGTTTACCCACTGCCCCACACTATCCGATTCTGTGCTCCTCCTCCTCCACGGTGATTACGCTTGCACCCCAGTGCTTGGCCTTCGAGTCTTTCTGAATATGTTCCCTGTTAAATTAACGAAGGAATGGAAATTTAGGTAGCTTCAATTAGCATAATTAACGCTTTGGTTTTATGCGAAAGAAGTATGCAGATTATTTTCATAGATGTACAGAGCCCTTAGGGGGATGTATTCATATCCTGTTAGTAGTGTATCAGTTTCCTAAGAATTCCCAAGAAGGCAGACTTCAGGCCCAGGGTTTGTAAAAACCACAGCAGGACATCCTCTCCTCTCTCTAAACTGTGATCACAGCCTTCTGCAATGGCTGCTAAGCATCAGCGGCAGAACTGAACTTGGTAATTAGGGCAGCTGAGCAGAGTCGAGAGGTAGGGTGTGTGTGGTGTGTGTGAGTGTGTGTGTGAGAGTGTGTGTGTGAGAGTGTGTGTGTGTGTGTCTGTGTGTCTGTGTGTGTGTGAGAGTGTGTGTGTGAGTGTGTGTGTGAGAGTGTGTGTGTGTGTGAGTGTGTGTGTGAGTGTGTGTGTGTGTGTGTGTGTGTGTGAGAGAGTGTGTGTGAGAGTGTGTGTGAGAGTGTGAGTGTGTGTGTGTGAGTGTGTGTGTGTGAGTGTGTGAGTGTGTGTGTGAGTGTGTGTGTGTGAGTGTGTGTGAGAGTGTGTGTGTGAGTGTGTGTGAGAGTGTGTGAGTGTGTGTGTGTGAGTGTGTGAGTGTGTGTGTGTGCATGGGAGGGGTAGGAGAATTAGGGGGAGAAGAAAGGCTGCTAGAGAAGGGGTTAGGGTTCTTCCTCAGAACCGGTGAACACCTGGTGGAGGACCCTGGGAAAGCAACCCAAACTCTGCACAGTGCCTAGCTCCTGCTCTCCCTCCTCCCTCCAGCATCTGGCTTACTGTGGCAGTTCCTGCTTTTCCTACAGCTGTGCCCGGGATGAGAGGCCCCTGTATTGCTGAGGACCCAGCCTCCCTTGATGTCCTTCTCCAAAATTAGCAAACAGATGTCATGGGGCTTAGGTGAGAAAAATGAAAGGAGAAACAAAACAAAAGTGTGTAAAACAGGATCCCTTAACTCTCGAGTGGGGCTGCTGCCGAGAGACGGGCAAATGATGCCCAGCTCCTGGGGCATCAGGAAGCCACTAGGTCCTGATGAAGCCACTCCCTCTATCCTGCACTTCAGTAAACCCACAAGTGGAGAACGCGCTACCAATGAGCTCCTCGCCCTGGGCCTTCTCTTGTTGCAGCTTCAGTTCAAATGCAGAGCACCCATTCAGTGTCCACACAGTCCCTTGTCCTCATTAAATTGCCTTTTCAGTCAAGGTGTCCTTGCCCTCCATGAGAGTCTGTAAGTTTGTGTTTGTTTGCTGGGGTGTTTTGAATGTGTGAAAAAAAAAAAAAAAAAAAAACCTCTAAGGAATTGTGATACCATATTTAAAAAGTGGAAACCATTTTTAGCAATTTGATCTCAAAATATTTACTTCCGGGAACCAGGGTGAAATCTCCAGAGAAGGGTGACTAGTTCTTAGCTTGTTTCTTTCAGACGCACTAGGAAGGGGCTGCTCTCTTGCCAGTGTGTTTCTGAAGCACACGTTTCGTCTTTGGTTGAGCCTCCCAGCTCATCACTTGTCAAACAGCTCTGTTCATTTATGGTGATGGTAGGTGCCTGTCTCAGGATGGGCATAAGAGCTCCACAGCCTCCTTGGCAAAGCTCAGCACTGCCAAGGGTGAGAGAGCATGGAAGCACATTTGGAGAGACAGCAGGAGAACTCTGACAAGGACTCGAATCCACTGCCCCGTGATGGGTCTCCGCTCCTGTGAGGCTAGGAGAGAAAAAGCTGTGTTGTAACAGCTGTGGTTGCTTATGGCTATCAGGAACATGCTGAGTTCATACAGAGTAGAAGACAGAAGAGGCAGGAGGTGCTGAGCAGAGAGTTTGCTCTGCTGGGGCTCTGCTCTGGAGCCCAACTCTGGCCTTAGTTGGGCTCAGCTGGTCTTGCTGTCCATTGAGGATGTCTACATGGGAACAGCCAGGATTGAGGTCCTGTTAGAGGCTAAAGCCAATGGGGTGGGGTATGGTACATGCTCAGATGCTGATGACAGTAGGTTAAACCCTGGCTTTGCCGCAGCCCGGTACTGTCACTGTGGGTAAGTAAGTAAACTGTTACGTCCTAGAATCATACCTCAATCTCTCTCTCTCTCTCTCTCTCTCTCTCTCTCTCTCTCTCTCTCTCTGTGTGTGTGTGTGTGTGTGTGTGTGTGTGTGTGTGTCCTTCCCTCCACCCCTCTTACCTCTCCCCATTCCCCCTCCTTGTTTCTGTCCTTTTACCTTTAATGGAGTTGGGGATGCCAGGGCCTCATGCATGCTAGGCAAATCCTTGCTCACTGGGCCACACACCCAGGGCTGCGTCATGTTTCTCAAACTTACAAATGCAGCAATGATACTCATACTTCTAGTAGCTGCCATGATGCTGTAAGAGGGTAGATGTAGAGTGCCTCAAAGTGTGCTTAACAGACACTGGACGCTCTGACTCCTTGGTAACCTAATCAAAGTGTGCATGGTGCTTAACAGACACTGGGTGCTCTGACTCCTTGGTAAACCAATTCTTACTGCTAGAGGCGGGGGAAAAGGGCCCCTTCACCAAGACTCTCCTCTCTCTCCCTCCCTTGTTTCTCTTTTCCTAGATAACTCTGCTGACTGTTCAAACTCAGCTCAGCGCCCCCTGTAGGTCAGTTTCTGCCCTTGCATTCCCCTCAAAAACTAACTGGACAACACATTTAATCTTCCCATCTAAGGTTTGTCTCAAATTTAACGTTGAGACTGTGAGAAAGGGTTGGTTGACCTCAGGGTTCCAAGAACCTACCCACTATTTCCCGTGGTTAACACCTCCATGCAGGTGGGTAGGCTCTGAGGACCAGCCTCCCCGGCTATCTGCCGAGCCTCACTTTACTGTGGCCCGTGGTGGGGTTGCTGCCTCGGTTGGAGACCTGTTTCTTGTTCTCTTTATCTAAGCAAAACAGACAGTTGGGTGATTATCAAGTAATTCTGGCGAGGGAAGCAGCCAGCACACATGTTTGTATCCAAGTTGCCCAAGTTGGCTGTCTCCCCAGCCTGTAGTTATTGGGGTAATTGCTCAATCTTCTACTTGGCTTTCCTTGTGTAAATGTGGCCGCAGTGTGCAGCCTCCTCACCGGCTCTTTTCTACTGTTGCTGAGGCCTTTCTCTTCATCAACAGTAGCTATTACGGGCCATCAGCTCATTGTGGTCCATTAGTCCTCAAAGAGGACTCAGAGTTTGATGTGCCTATTGTTTTCTCTGTGTTCTGGAAGCCTCTGTTGACTTTTCTGTGATTCTCTCTCTCTCTCTCTCTCTCTCTCTCTCTCTCTCTCTCTCTCTCTCTCTCTCTCTCTCTCTCTGTGTGTGTGTGTGTGTGTGTGTGTGTGTGTCCCTCTGTCTCTCTTTTTGTCTCTCGGTCTCTCTCACTCTCTGTCCCTCTCTCTCTCTCTCTCTCTCTCTCTCTCTCTCTCTCTCTCTCACACACACACACACACACACACACACACACACACCCCTTCTGAGTTTCACACAGTGGGGAATCTGTCATAGCTTTGTCTTCAGATGTAGCCATTAGAAACCCTTCTCCTCATTGTCCGTGACCACAGATCACTGGAGCTAGTGTGAAGACCAGACCACTAGTTTTCATGTGTTATTGCCAGTTAGTTGCTGTCATCCTGGCACACTCTGGAGCCACCTTAGAAGAGAGAACTTCAGTTGAGATGATACCTCTCCTCTATCCCATTGGTCCGTAGGCAATGGGGCTTTTTCATGATTAATGGTTGCCATGGGAGGGCCAGATCACTATAGATACTGTAGAAAATTGTCTAAGAAAGCAGGCTGAGCAGACCAGTAAACAGCATTCCTCCTTGGCCTCTGCTCCAATTCCTGCCTCTAGGTTCCCACCTGGAGTTTCTGCCCTTACTACTCTTCATAATGGATGGTAAGCTGCGGGCTGAAATAAGTCCTTGCCTCCCCAAGTTGCTTTGATCAGTATTTTATAACAGCAACAGAAAGCAAACAAAAATAAGTTGTGTCTAAACCCAAGCCTGCCTCTTGCTCTGTAAGTGACTTCGACCAACTTAACATGTGTCTGCCTCGGGTCTGTCTCTAGAGCGTGTGACTCACACGGAGTAAGTCACCATCTCTCACCTGGGCTATTTTCTTCCAGCTCCCACATCCTTCCCTAAAATACACAGGACATGGACTTTTTTCCGTTGCGCCCCCTTCCCAGTGCTTTCTGTCCACTGAGAAGAAATAGGGCATTCTGTGGCCCCACGGGGCCCTTGCCATTGGATGACTCCCATTTGCCTGCACCCTGGAGCCCTCCGGCTCGTCTCTCATTGTCTCTCCCCTCATACACTTTCTCGCTTGTCTCCAGCCACACTGCTCTTCCAGGCTGTCATGAGTGAGAAGAAAAACAGGGTTGAGCCAACTGGGTCTGTGTTTACCTTTCTGTATGAACTCGTGGCTACATCTCACCTAGTCCATTTCTAAAAATGGTCATGCCCCTGTCCACTGCACAGGGCTGCTTGGAGAATTACATGTCATGCTGATGACAAAGTGTTCAGCACAGTCCCTGACACACTGTCATCCCTACATAAAGAAGTAGTTACTCCTGGAATAAGCGACTAAGTAGAGCAGGATTGGGGCCCTTGGGTGGGAAAACCACGTCAGACCCCAGAACAAGTGAACTCTCTCCCTCACAGCCGGGTCTCCAGCTGTATACCTCTCCACGCTGAAGTGCAGGAGAGTCTTTGACTATTTGGATTGAAGATCTTTAGTCTCAGCTGACACTTCGCCACCCTAACCTTCTGATCAGCCCACCGCCCAGCACCTACTCTCCTCCACAGACTGATTATAGAAGGATTTAGTCCTCAAGCAGAATTGATCTGATTGCCACTGTGGCCCCTCTCCAACCTCTGCAGATGGCTGCTTAGCTGTGGGGCCCACTTAATAAGGACTGGGAGCTCCCAGACCTTGGCAGTCAGACTGGCCCACTCACATCCTAGTCTCACCGCGCAGTGGGCCTCTGGGAGCCTGACAGCTCTGCCAACTTTGTTTTTGCTTTTTCAGCAGAAATACCAGGTATGTCGCCAAGGGGAACAAAGGCCGGTGTTCCTGCTGGGGCCCTTACCCTCATATTACCCTGTGCCCAGGGTAGCCAAGCAAGTCACACCTCCACCCAAAGCTCCCACCACACTGCTGGGGTTAAGGAATTCTCATGGGATCTCAAGTCCAAGAATGAGTGGATTGTAGAGTGGATGCCTTCAAATGTAATTGGAGTTTTATTAAAGTTAAATGAGTTAATATTATAAATTCTGTTAATAGCCCAGGGAAATAGGTAAGTGCTACACATGGGGCCTATATAATACTGTAATAATACAAAAATTCCCAGTTGGACAGCCAGTGAAACACAAAACAAACCAAATAAAGACTTTAAAAACAAAACCAAGATTTAAAAAAAAAATGTTAAGAATGGAATTTGGGGCTGGGTGTGGTGACACAGGCTCACCTTTAGTCCCAATAGGCTGGTAGATCTCTGTGACTTTGCTGCCAACTTGGTCTATATTGTCAGTTCTAGACCATCCAGGGCTACACAATGAGAGGCTGTCTCAAGCAGCAAGCAAACAGGAATGGAACGCAGGAGCCTCACACATGCTAGCTGAGCACACTACCACTAAACCATAACCTCAACCATAAGCCCTGCCTTCTTTGTGAACCACCCTGGCTGGCTTCGTAAACACCCCCAAACAGTATCAGGAACTACAGAGAGTGTTACACAATTATTGAAAATGATGACTAAGAGGGTTGTCCATCTGAACTGCTGTTCCAGTTCAGTGGCTGAAAGGAATACTAGAAGTAGTGACACTGACATGTTGACTTGCTGTCACTGTGGAGGGGACTAGAAGTCTCATGAAGCCCCAGGGGTCAGAGGTCCCAGGTTATACCCTGTGAACCCCAAGGCTGGGGAGGTGGAAGGAAGAACAGATTTGTGGTGAAAATATCTGCCTCATCAGGTCCAGTCCATGCAGTGTCTGCCCCATAATCTACCGCTCAGTCACCGGGGGCTGCTCTGCGATGAGCTAGGAACTTAAAGTAAACACAGTTGAATGTCACAGAGTAGCGGCAACAAGCTACTGTCCTTTTACCTCTGTAGATGATACAATGATTTGAACCAAGGTCCCTCCCTACTGTGTGTGTGTGTGTGTGTGTGTGTGTGTGTGTGTGTGTGTGGTGTGTGTGTGTGTGTGTGTGTGTGTGTGGTGTGTGTGTGTGTGTGTGTGTGTGTGTGTGTGTGTGTGTGTGTGTGTGTGTGTGTGGTGTGTGTGGTGTGTGTGGTGTGTGTGTGTGTGTGTGTGTGTGTGTGTGTGTGTGTGTGTGTGTGTGTGTGTGTGTGTGTGTGTGTGTGTGTGTGTGTGTGTGTGTGTGTGTGTGTGTGTGTGGTGTGTGTGTGTGTGTGTGTGTGTGTGTGTGTGTGTGTGTGTGTGTGTGTGTGTGTGTGTGTGTGTGTGTGTGTGTGTGTGTGTGTGTGGTGTGTGTGTGGTGTGTGTGTGTGTGTGTGTGTGTGTGTGTGTGTGTGTGTGTGTGTGGTGTGTGTGTGTGTGTGTGTGTGTGTGTGTGTGTGTGTGTGTGTGTGTGTGTGTGTGTGTGTGGTGTGTGTGTGTGTGTGTGTGTGTGTGGTGTGTGTGTGTGTGTGTGTGTGTGTGTGTGTGTGTGTGTGGTGTGTGTGTGTGGTGTGTGTGTGTGTGGTGTGTGTGTGTGGTGTGTGTGTGTGTGGTGTGTGTGTGTGTGTGTGTGTGTGTGTACATACATGTATGCAGAAATGCACAACTATGCACAAGCATGCAGAGGCCAAAACGGGATGTTGGGTGGCTATTGTTCCCCATCCTGTTGCCTTACAGAAGGATCCCTAGCTAAACAGCTCATCATTTCAGCCTGGCTGGCCAGCCCGCTAGCTCTTGGGGTCTGCTGTCTTCTGCCCCCAGGGCTGTGTTTTCAGCAGATGCATTCATGCTTGGCTTTCCCCGAGCACTGGCGATTCAAACTCAGGCCCTGGTGCTTGCAGAGTAGGCACACTTACCCATGGAGTTGTCTCCCCAGCCGGGACCAAGGCCTTTTAATTTTCTTTTCCAGCACATATGGTACCCTGAAGACTGAGAAGAGAGGAAGGCAGGTGGCGTGGGATGCTAACCAGCTAAAGCACGCTGAGAACTTAACTGGCCCTGGGGGTTCAAAAACCATAACAAACACTTGGACTTATTTTGTTTACAGCAGAATTCCTTTCATTGACTCTTTTTAAGCCCATGAAATCTCTGACTAAATGCTATTTGGCATCTCTCGGTTGCCAAGGTGTGAGTCAGTGATTTGGATAGGACGGATGCATTTGGTACCCAGCATCTGAGTGTTTCCAAATATCCAGACATCTTGGCCAGTCCCTGAGACACTGGCGGGAGCCCCATTTTCTATTTTTTAGGTAGGAATTCTGAGTCACTGAGTGACAAGAGACACAGCCTAATGGTTTGTTGCCGTTTGTTTACTCTGTTATACTTGGTGCATTCCATGCAACCACTTCTTCCAAAATGTTGGGCGGGGAGGCAGGGAGCATCCAGTTGGTGTTTCCAGAGCCCATCCTCACAGGGAAACCAGTGGGATATAAGGAAGTGTCTCACAGGTGTCTGTGTTTCAAGAGAATGGAACCCAAGCTGGAGCTCCCCCAGTACATTTCACTGTGAGGAAGGGGGGCCTAGTGGAGCAGACAGCCTTAGGTTCCAGGTGATGGAATGTCAAGTTTCTTTGACCTCCCTTTTGCTGAGACTGAGGGGCAAAGGGAGATAGAACATGGTATGTTAGTGCTGATGGCAGATAGGAGAGTTTGCATGCTGACTGCAACCCAGCATCTCAGCAGCATGATTGGGGTTCCTGGAGGGGAGGGGACCCGGATAGGTGTCCTCAGAGGGGCTCTCTAGAATCAGAGATGTCACCCCAGCTCTTGCAGAAATCTCTTCACCTGTCTCTTGAACATAAAAATACCTCTGTAGACAGAAGTTTCTGTCCACTCGGTCCTGCAGCCATTCAGACCCAAATAAACACACAGAGGCTTATATTAATTATAAACTGTTTGGTTGATGACTCAGGCTTCTTATTGGCTAGCTCTCTCTTAATTATTAATCCACTTCTATTAATCTGTGTATCTTCATGTCTTGGCTTACCAGTGATACCCACGCCTCTTGTTCTCTCAGTAGCTACACGGCATCTCCCTGACTCTGCCTATACCATTTCAATCTCTGTTTGGATTTCCCACCTGGCAAATTCCTGCCTGTTCATTGGCTGAGACAGCTTTATTCATCAGCCAACGAAGGACATCCCCCATTACACCTCTCTGGCAGGAACCCTTCAGTGCCGGCTTTATGTCCTTGTGTGATGATCCACTGACAAACTCCATAGCCCTCATGTTCCAGCTCTTAGAAAGAGTGACTGTCCTCTCTGCAAAGCTATTTGGGCCTCGGTACTCAGACCCAGGCTTCAGGTGGTAAAAGAAGTCTAGAAAGGTTTGTCAAACAAAGCCTTTTGAAGTTTCCTCCCTACAGCCTGCCTTCCAACCCAGGTGAGAGAAGGAGAGGGCTTCAGGAAGCAGCCTCTGTCTCAGCCAGAGTAAGAGACACCCCTCCCCACCCCACCCTGCATCCCACCATTCCCAGTTCCTTCTGCCTCCCGTACTTCACCCCTGTGCCCCAGCATTCCCAGTCCCTACCCCTCCTCCTTTGCCCTACCCCACCCCAGCATTCCCAGTTTCCATTCATTTTTCCCTCGCTTTGGGTATAAAATGCCATCATCTTCTTAAGCAGACTCCGAGGCTCAGCAGGAATGTAGTTGGGACACTTTCCTGAGCATGTGCCGGAATTCTTCTCCCTGGAATATCAATGTCACTTCTTTGTGTCATCCTCAGGGCCTTGGTGTTTGGAACAGGCTTTAGGAACCACTCATCTGATCTTCTGATTTTTCCTCTCTAAGCCCTACCATCCTTCACAGTCTGCTTTAGAAATAGGGACAGAATTTGCTTGGAACTACCTGGGCTCTGCAGGAGAACTGATCCTCACCGACTCCCTGGGTGAGATGGGAAGTCTTCACATACCTGCACATGACTTAAAATAGCTCTCAGCTGAGAGGTGGTGGGGCACACCTTTAATCCCAGCACTTTGGAGGCAGAGGCAGACAGATCTCTATGAGTTTAAGGCCAGTCTGGTCTACAAAGCTACACAGAGAAACCCCATCTTAAAAAAATAGCTCTCAGCTGAAAACCCTACTTGGGAAATTCCAAATTCCAGCATTCTGTACCTTTCTAGCATCCTTTCTTTTGGAGAAAGGTGCAGGGTATTAGGTGCAGACAGAGCATGCCTGGCCTGTGCCCACACCCACTTGCCCAAGAGAAGACAGACTTCCATTGAGGGAGGTAACAGCCGGCCATGCTGTACTAGCAAGGACGAGGCTGAAGCCAGGAGGTAAGGTGCTGTTCTGGCATGCCCAAAGACCTGGATTATGTCTCCAGCACCACAGAAAGAAACGAACAATGCACCAGAACCCCAAACAACAGAAACCCACACCAGTATAAAGTCAGCACCCTGCATCAGGCGATGCCTTGACATGTGTGTTAAGTGCTTAACTCTCAGTCTTCCTGCATCCAACGAGTGATCAGCCATCCCTACTTCATCTTTGGGTAGTCTCAGTTGTTGTGGAATGTTAGTTGAAGATGTGTTGCCTTCATTTATGCTGTGGAATATTTGCTTAGTGATGCAAAGATGTGTCACATTCTTTTATGTGAAGCTGTGTTACCTTGCCTGCCTAAAACACCTGGTTGGTCTAATAAAGAACAGCCAATAGCTAGGAGAAAGGATAGGTGGGGCTAGCAGCGCGCAGAGAGGAAAGATAGAAGAAAGACGAGAAGAGGGAAGAGTGAGAAAAGGAGGAGAGGGAGACAGCAAGGGTCAGTCACCCAGTCAACCATGGAATAAGAAGGAAAGAAAGGTCTATAGAAAAGAGAAAGGTAAAAGCCCAGAGGCAAAAGGTAGATGAGATAATTTAAGAAAAGCTAGCTAGAAACAAAGCGAAGCTAAGGCCGTGCATTGGTAATAAGAACAAGTTTCCAGGTATTTGGGAGCTGGGTGGCAGAGGCCCCCAAAGAGTAAAAAAGCCAGCTACACTCAGTCCTGCTCACAAAGTGTTTCAGCTGTGGAGTCAGCACTTAAACCTCAGATTTGCTCCAGAGTGCACACCCTCAATCACCATTCTGTCCCATCTCCAAAAATATAAGATGCAATCAAGAAAACTGCACTTATTTTCAGTGCTGGGGTTCAAACTCAGGGCTTCACATATGCTAGGCTGGTGCTCTGCAATTCTTCAGTCCCATCCCACCCCAAACACAGACATCCTAAACTATCTTAATTTACCGACTTGGAGGGGAGTTAGAACTTAACCTCTTCTACTGAAGTCATTCTGAGGCCTCACTGTAACCAGCGTGTCCTTCTACCAACGGTAGGATCCCGACCATCCTTTCTGGTCTAAGGAGCCAAGCTTTGCCTCTAGGGTCCTGAACAGGAGACACTTTCTGCCCTGCTGAAGGCCCATCCATTTTCTGTTGGGTGACACATTGTTACCAGATCCTAGAGCAATCCATGCTCACTGAAGAAAATGGTGACCTCAGGTGCCCATTCCTGCCTCTGGTGGCGCCAAAGGCCCTCCAGGTGAGGAGAAGAACCTGAACTTTCCTGACAATCGCTCTTCCTCCCCTAAAGTCCGGAGTCTTAACCCTCACAACCATTTCTCCCAGGGGAAATCTTTGAGGACCTGGAGACTACAGCCAGCTTCTGCAACCCCTTCTACCATCTGTCCCCGAACTGTCCATCCCCAAAGCCATCCTGGCTGGTGTCAGAGCAAATGTCATTTCCTCTAGTGAAACCCCACCCCCTGCTACTAGTAACTCACTCATCATGGTAGATCTGGAGGGGACCTAACAGTGCCCAGAAGCCCCTGCAATGTTCTCTGAACACTTTTGGCTGGTGGTCCACCCTCACCTCCCCCATGGAAATTAATACGCTGGCTGGCTCACCGAGGTTAGGAGGAGAACAGGGAAGGTCTTGGAAACAGGCTTTCTGCCTTGCTGCTGTTAGTTGGGGCAGTTTGTTTGTGTGGACAGCAGCAACAGGCTCCCAGTGACTGGATCCTGGATTGAGACAGATTGAGCCATTCAGCCTCTGGCAGGCCAGGAAAGCTTCCAGGCAGCTAAAACACGTGACCATAGACAGCCACAAGTGCAGCTCAACACAAAACCGTAAACTATTAAACATTGTGAGGGGTTTTGTTTGTTTTAGCTTTTAAACTCAATTGTGAGATTCTCAGGGGTGACCATATCATGTCACAGAGTCAAAAGTTTGGACACAGCTGCCAGGATGTGATGATGATCTGAATCGTTGGCCATTTTCCTCCCTTTTCCTTACTTTGTTAAAAATATAGATTTTAGGGCTCAGTAGGTGTTTGCTGCTGTCTAAGGACCTGAGTTTGATCCCTGGAATCCGAAAGGTGGAAGGCGAGAACTGACTTGTACAGACTTTGCTCTGACTTCCACACATGTGCTATCCTGCAGGCATGCCCCCACCCCACTGTAAAGTCTCTAAAAATCGTTGATATCTTGATAAATCATTTCCACGAACTAGACCTTTGTCATGAGTGTGGGGCTTCCTGAGAGCAGTAGTGAAACAGAGAGAGAAGCCAGGAGAGAGAGGGGACATCCACGGCAGTGCTTCACAGAGCATGTCTGGTCATGAGTTGTGACTAGGCAGCTCTAACAAGATCTGAGGGAACCCCAATGCCAGCTTCCTTACACACACACACACACACACACTCACACACTCACTCACACTCGCACACTCATATACACTCACACACACTCACATATTCTCACACACACACTAACACACTTACACACACTCACATACTCACACTCATACACACACTCACATATACACTCACATACATACACACACTCACACACAAACTCATACACTCACATACTCACACCGACACACAAACACCCACACACTCCTCATACACTCACACAGACACACTTACACACACACACACTCCTCATACACTCACACCGACACACAAACACCCACACACTCCTCATACACTCACACAGACACACTTACACACACACACACTCCTCATACACTCACACAGACACACTTACACACACACACACTCCTCATACACTCACACAGACACACTTACACACACACACTCCTCATACACTCACACAGACACACTTACACACACACACACTCCTCATACACTCACACAGACACACTTACACACACACACACTCCTCATACACTCACACAGACACACTTACACACACACACTCCTCATACACTCACACAGACACACTTACACACACACACACTCCTCATACACTCACACAGACACACTTACACACACACACTCCTCATACACTCACACAGACACACTTACACACACACACACACACACTCCTCATACACTCACACAGACACACTTACACACACACACACACACACTCCTCATACACTCACACAGACACACTTACACACACACACACACTCCTCATACACTCACACAGACACACTTACACACACACACACTCCTCATACACTCACACAGACACACTTACACACACACACACACTCCTCATACACTCACACAGACACACTTACACACACACACACACTTACATACATATGGTCCCACTCACACATATACGCATTTTTCCCTCTTCTCAGAAGCCCAGCCCCCCTCCACAGCAAAGCAGCTCCTCAACTCTCCTTATCCTCCCTTGGTCGACTGTGTCTGCCAACTAAAAGAAATGAGCATCCATCTCCCCAAGTGGCCCCTCGGGAGCCCTGTTCCCTGAACTGAGAAGATGCAACACTTTCCCCACAAATTTCACCCCAATCTCCAGTAACTCAGTCTGTATACTCCCTCAGACGCAAGCAAATCTTGTAACAATTTCTCAACCATTGTGGTCTACCCCACTGTTCTTCTTGGACCATGGCCTTGTCTGGTAACAGACACTCAAGAGAGCAGAGTTCTGTAACAGCCTTTGATTTCCCCGTGGAGGCAACACACTCTCAATGATGCTGAGTAGGGGGCTTGGGCAAACTTCTGTGCACAAGTTTGCCATCGTGTGTCCTGAGGAATGTGGGTAGGAACAAGAAAGAAGTCTCAGGTGGTGCTGTGGCCCTTCCACCTTTGCAGCAATGGGGACAGCTTTGCTTCTGTTTTCTAGTGAGTTTGAAAAAGAACATACTTTATTTTATATGTATCAATATGGTTTAATGGTTAAATAACACTGTAAGATGATGAGACTATAGGTTATTGGGTTTTTTGTTTTCTGTTTTTGTTTTTGTTTTTGTTTTTGTTCTTCAAGACAAGGTTTCTCTGTGTACCCCTGGCTATCCTGGAACTCACTCTGTAGACCAGGCTGGCTTCGAACTCAGAGATCCACCTGCCTCTGCCTCCCAAGTGCTGTTATCAAAGGGGTGTGTGCCAACATGCCAGGCCTGAAAGAGCCTTACACAGAAGGGAATGAGAACAGTCTTAGGTTACAAAGCCTCTCTGCCCAAAACAAATTTTCAAAAATAGATCACTTTTCTTAGTGAGTCAGTGTGACAAATATATTCAGTGACTTGTCACATCTAATTCCCAGTTCATTAATGGTCAATGGAATTTTTTTAAAGCAAAAAAGAAAACAAACAAAACTCCATAACTTTCACAATTATGCCTCAAAGGAAGAACAGATGTTGAATTCTTTTGGAGGTAAAAATGGTTCTTGCTACTTGTACACTCAGAAAATTAAATCCACCACAACGAAAAACAACTATGATGTAGTGGAAGCTAGGAAAAAATAGCTTTAGATCCTTTTCTGTGTCTGCTGTCTTTTGCCAATATCCTAAGTATCGATGAATGAGCCTGTGAAAATTAATTCGATGTATTAACTGTTGTGGGGTATTCACCAGAGAATACTTCTTGGACATGGGTTTAAGCCAATAAAAAGTCTTTATTAGCTGGCTGGAAACTACATTGAGTGTTTGGTATCCCAGAGTATCACCAAGCCTTGCACAGGGTGAGTTTTTAAGCACAAAAAACATGTTCTGGATTAGCATACTTCCATTGACAAGAACAGTTAGCCAGAAGCAGAACCACAGAAGCTGAAAAGCAAGGTTAGCACATTTAGAGACTTTCCCAGAACTATGGACCTTGATGGATTATGTCTTTGTTTTCATTTGGGTTGGTGGTGCTGTCTCCATCTTGAGTTTTACAGCCTGAATGGCACTTCCATCATGGAGTCAGATGGACTAAGGCCCCAGAGTCTGCTACATCAACTTGGAGAGACTAAGGTGTCTTAAAGAGCAGATTACATGGTCCCAAGAAACATTTGTACACATGACTAACATGTAACCACTGGCCTATAAGTAAATACAGTGTCACATTTGTTTTGGTTGTCAATTGACCCAAACCTACAGTCACCTGGGGAGAGGAAACTTCGGCTGAAGACTTGCCTTGGCCAGATAGGCCCTTTGTTGTGTCTATGGGACATTTCCTGATTGTTTGTTGATGGACAAGGGCCCATTGTAGGGCTGTGCCATCCCTAGGCAACTGGGCCTGTATAAGAAAGCTAACCCAAGAGTAGTGTTTCTGTGTTGATTTCTTCTTCAAGATCCAACCTGGGGACATTGGACCTCAGTGTTGGGGTGAGAGCTATAAAATGAAACAGTAGACTCTATCTCCTGCCACGTTACTTTTGGTCATGGCACTTACCACACTAACTTCCCTCAGATGCTACAAGAGCCACTGGGTTAAAGTCTGGGTCTGTGAGCTCGGGAAACTCAGTGAAGTGGTCACGTGGTATGTTTCACCTGATGTGTAAGCAAAATCCAGTATGATGGGTAGGCAAAATATTTGGGTGGAAAAAGAAATGGAAGTTGGCATTTGACTCCTCTTCTCTCCACCCTCTCCATACACAAGGTCTTTGACAGTGTTGGGTGGAAACAGGCTGGTCAGTGTCAGTTTCGGCTTCCTCTTTTAGGGAAGCAACAGATTCGAGGCTTAAAGTAACAGGCATGGCCTCAAGCTTGTAGTTTAACACACTGATGCCAAAAAGGCACATGGCTGCCTCCTGATCTTTCTCCTCCCACAGGGGTTTTGAACCTTCCAGACACAATGGAGAGGAAGGGAAACAGGAGGAGACAGGAGGCCACATAGTCACTCTGGCACTGGCTTCCTTTGTCTGCATCACTCATGGCTCCTCCCTGTCTCAATGGTCTCATGTCTGTAATATCCTTGTCTTGAGTATATGCCACCCAGTCTAACTGTTTTTCCCACACCAGTCCCTCAAAAATCTCCCTCCTTCTTCCTCCTGCAGAAGGAAGCTTGGCTGAGATACAGGGCCCATGCTCACTCCCAAAGGCCCCCTCCTCCCTGGGGCCAGCCTCCAGGGGCATCCAGCCTCTTTGCCTGTGTCCAGTACTCTGTCCCCTGAGATTGGCAGTAGTCGTTTTCCTCATTGCTGTTGTTTAAGGAAGTGTCCATCGTGGCTCACAGTTGATGGGTGGGCAGCTGGTAACACCACATCAACCATTATCAGGAAGCAGAGGAGGTAGATACTGCTGTTCTGCTCCGGGCTCTGGGATTGAACCACCGCATTTAGGGAGAGACTTCCACATCAATTAGCCCATTTATAGAAAGACCCTCACAGATATGAGGTGAGTCTAGATTTTATCAAGTTGCCAACCAATATTAATCATCAAAGGAATTTACTTCTCTCAGGGACTTCAAGGACAATTTCTTACTGCTTCTCAATGGGAAATTAGTCAACAGTAAGTAACAGCTGTCAGCACTCACCAAGGTCTCCTTCCAGTCCCCACAACCATCACCCTCAAATTCCGAGGAAATTTGTCAGAAAACACGTTACACGTTACACTGTTACACTCAGGACACTAGTGGCCTGAAGCAGCCATGGCGGTGCCTTCCTCCCCCAAAGAGAGGAGTTTCCCCTTTCTTCACTAACTCTGCATTGACTTTGGCATCTGTCAGCAGCAACCATGCTTGACGTCTTGGCCTGTTCTCTAGAAAACCCTCCTGCAGCATTTCAGCAGGAACTACCCCCTAGGAGTGGAACCAGATAGCTTGTGCTCTCTAGACAGCTCTGGTGTGATTTCCCAAGATAGCTTTATGGGAAACAGCTGACTCCTTCCCACACCGTCCAACAGATAAACAGTGTTGTCAAAATACAAGCAGGCTGCTTCTTTCCCTGGGATAAAGGAAAGCAAGACACCAGAAAGTAAATGGGGAAAAAATCATGATTTTTTTGCTTTCTTTTCTTGTATTTAATCAAGCCAATTTCTGAAGAGAAAGTTGGATGTAAGTTATTAGCTCAATCAGGCAAACCACTATTGTGTTTGTTTGTTTTGAGAAAGGGTCTCATAATTTAGCCCTGAATGACGTGGAACTCACTATGTAGACCAGGCTAGGCTGGAACTTGAAGACATCTTCCTGCTACTGTCTCCTGAGTGCTGGGATTAAATCCCACCACACTCATCCCTAAACCACATACATAATAATAATAATATCGTTTAATATGTAAGTTAAGCCTTAAGGTGAGCAGGAAGGAATTAGAAGTCTGTTCTATTAACTTCTATACTATTGCACTCAGCTGATGAATGAGGTGTCCTTTATGGAAAACGTTTCCCAGGACAAGAGCTTAGCATTAAGGGTCTCATATCTCTGTGATCAAAACAAGAAAACTCCAGAAACAAAAATGTTCTGGAGGCTGGGGAGATGGCCAAACAGGTGAAGTGCTTAGCTCACAAGTATGAAGACCTGAGCTGGGCCCTAGCCTCCATGTAAGGAGACAGGTGTGCTGGCACACACTTTTAATCTAGCACTGACTGGGCTGTGGAGACAGGAGGCTCCCCAGAACTGCCTGGCCGACCAGCCTAGCTAACTCAGGCTTTGTGAGACACCTGGTTTTAAAAAACCCATCAGCCTCTGGCCTTCACACACATACACAAACTCACGTGCGCACACATACAATGTATAAAATGCTGTAACTTTACCATAGTAATTTCGAATGTTGGTGATGTCAAAATAATGACAATGGAGAATGAGTTCACTTGATGTCAAGTGTAGTCTGTCAATCAAGAAAAATACATCCTTAAAAAAAATCAACAATGTATTTCATTGTCGTCTCTCTCACCAGCCCGTAACTAGTGTGAGGCCAAAGACCAGGGCATCTCCATTTACCACTGTTCTTCATATCACACTGTAACCTAACTAACACTAGTACCCGAGTAGGCATACTAGTCAGTCAATTGTTGGATGGTGTTTTTAGCATGTGTTTGTGGTATACGTTTTCATGTGTAGTTGCTCACGCATGTGTGTGTGTTTCAGCCTGTAGTTGCTCACGCATGTGTGTGTGTTTTGTGTGTAAAAGACAGAGGTCAATGCCAGCCATCTTCCTCTGTTGCTCTCCACCTTATTCTGGGGGCCGGAGTCTCTCCACCATGAACCTGGACCCATCAATTTGGCTAGACTGGCTACGAAACTCTAGTTATCTGCCTAAAGGTGGGGTTTAAAAGAGGTCACCAGACCCAAGATAAATGATAAGTAGGTATTTATTAGGGAAGAACTTACACAGATAAGAGTAAATAATCACTGCAGTCTTCCTGCTTCAGAAGATACAGTCTCTGCCCCTCCAATGCTCTCCGGACCCAACTCAGTGTGTGCCAGCCTCCCCCTCCCCCCGCCAATTCTACCTTAATGGGTCATGTCTGCACATGAAACCACGCCCAAAGGGAGTGGCCTCTACTACAAGTTCACTGGCAAGTCAAGATGCCCCTGCATCTGCCTGTCTTTGCGTCCACAACAGCAGGGCTATTGGCATTTTCTGCTAATGATAAGAACACACTGTTCTGCTGTGCTCTGTGTCCGTGTTTTTACATGAGATCTGAGCTCAGGCCCTCATGCTTGAACAGCAAGCGCTCAATGGCTGAGCCTTTCCCCCAGCCCTGTTTGACAATATTCATTCATTAATTTCCATCCATCAAAAAAGTAGTTTCTTTGCTAGAGCTCTGTGCAAGGTCAAAAGACATGGTCCCTTCCTCAGGTGGCTCACAGTCCAAGAAGGAAGACAGATGGACCACCAGTGTAATCAGGTGGCCATGGCTCAAAACGTGTAAGACATTTGAGGGATAGACAAGAGAACAGCTAACTCTGTCCTGGAGACCCAAGAGAATCATTTCTGAGAAGGATTCCATGTAGCTGGCGGTTTAGAATAGGAGGCCAGAGGAATGATGGGATATGGAAAGTCTTTACCAAATAAGAAACAAGATCTCTTTTCTTTGGAGCTCTCAGGTCAAAGCCGTCTAAATTGCCTTGGGGTGGGGAGTTGTTTAGCCATCCAGAATCATGCAGATGAAGCTCCATTAATCAGGATCATTTTCCTGCACATATCCCTGGCTTTGATGACCAAGCTGCAGACAGATTATCTCACATTTTATGCTGTAATTAGTTCTCTTCAGGCTAAAAACCAACTGGATGTGACAGTCAAGCTTGACGTTTGTGCCCGTCCTTCTTTTGTTTCCACAGGGTTGCTTTCTGCGTGATGGAATGTAAACACAGTGTCTAAAACAGCTATCATGTATCTTGTTCTAAATAAATAACTACTCAAATACACTAATAAAGTCAAGATTCTTTAAAATAAACCATCCAAACATCACCCAGAGTAGACCGAAGTGGGGGAGGACTTCAAGGTATACTTGGTAGGGTCAACTGTATTAGACCATGGAAATGTTTATCTTGCTTATTTATATCTGTGTATTCAGGAACTGGAAGTTTCCCTTAGGTATAAACAGAACATTACAATGTTTAAAATGTCTTAATGAGTAACACAATCCTTTCTGTGCAGAAAAAAATCAACCAATTCCTGGGCTAATAACAGTTCTATGTTAGTGGAAGTGTTAACAAGCTTGGAATTAAAGGAATTACAACAATTAATTATGGCAGTGGTTAGATTTGTTAAACATCATAACTTGTATTTTTAAAATGTTGATTTTGTTATGTGTCTTTAAAGTTTTAATACATTAAAGAAGAAAAGAGAGGGTGGAGAAGAAAAAAATCGGCCCCATTTTATCATTTGGAAAAAATTAAACTTTATGTCTCCCCCTTGACACTGCTCTGGACTCTTTCCCAAAGGCAGACACTTGGTACCTTTTAAACAGAAAAATTAAAATCCATCACCCACTGAGCCAAGTCAAGATTGAAGAGCAGAAAACTTGGGATTTGAGAAGATGTAAAAGGGTCCAAGACAGGAAATTGACTTGGTCAGATGTGTGGAAAATCAAGGCAAGCCACAAGACCATTAGTGCAGGTCCCCATACCCAGGTCCCCTTAAGCAGCCCTGCTCCCCACCCTTGGCCTGCTGTCTGCAGCTGGGAGGAGTTGTTTTGGAGGGTGTGTGCCAGCACCTTCCAAGGGAAAGACAGCTGGAGCATATTTCAGTGGGAAGTGGGAGTGGGAGGCGCAGGTGGCACTCAGGATGAAGTCAGAGCGGGGCGCAGCCATGTCTTGGACTCCACTAGACTGGACAGAAATCTCAGCTGCAAAGCCGATCAAGAGAATCCAGTTGCAAATAGTTTTATCCTTAGGAAACAGCAGCAGCAATGTCCTTTCCCTAAGAGAAACATGTCAAGATGGAAAGGGCACAAAAGAGATGGCCATTACAGTTAGGCATGCTGGTACACACCTGTAATTTCAGTACTTGGGAGGTGGAGGCAGGAGAACTGAAAATTTGAAGCCAGCTGGGACTACATAGCAAGACCCTGTCTTAAACATGAAAGTGAGAAGGCAAACAAATAAGATGACCAGTATAAACGACCTCAGTTCAAGACCAAAGCATCTCTAAAATCATGTGGAGTTCTAGATAACCATGAAACCGGACTATAGGGTGTGCACCTTGCTAAGAGGCTGGTTTGTGAAAATCCCAGCATTATCTTCGAGCCATTTTCTATTTGTTCGAAGTTCCTAACTATCTCTTCAAAGGCTACCCTGGCATCCCTAGCTCCTGAGGCAGGTAATTCTCTTGGGTACCAGTAAGATGCCATATTTTCTAATTGAGCTTGCCATTAAAGTCACTTCCCCTTGTCAGACCCACTATTCCTGCCATTACAGGACAAGGTTGGACTAGATGACATCAATGCTGGTGATATTTTGTACTCTGTTACACTTTGGGTAATTTCTTTTCTTCATTGATGAGATAACATGCAAGAGAACGTTCTGGTCTTACATACTTCTCCACACGATTTTTAGACATCTGTGGTTGAATCCTCCTCCCATTGGCTCTTCTGACTCTGATATGTGAAAGCAAAGGATTTCGTTTCTTGTTTTCCCATAAGCCCCTCACCCTTCCATCCTGAGGTTCCTGAGAACCACTGCCCTGTTCTGGTCCCCTACCTCATATCCTTGGATGTTTTCCATGTCTTCAGCATACTGCATGCTCCACACCAGTCTTCTCCTGAGGATTCCAAAGTGCCTGGAAACCCTCACATAGCATGGCACTGTTCTGTTGTCCATGTTGAGGCCGCCCCAGACTTTTAAGACATAGCTCTCACTTTTGTTTTTTTGAACTCTATTATCTGTCTATCTATCTATCTATCTATCTATCTATCTATCTATCTATCTATAGGAAATAGATTCATTGATCAAAGAAAATGTTAAGTCCAACAAATCCTTAACACAGAATATTCAAGTAGGCAACCTACTAAAATTCTTCTCCTCTGAACCCTCTTGGGCCAGATGCCACAGTTCATCAAACCACAGCCAGCATCACTGTCTTCCATGCTCCTACTGGCATTATGCAGTCCTTAAAGCCTTCCACTGCTTTTCTAACTCAACTCTCGAAGTATAAATTCCTCTAAACAGGCTTTTCACAGAAGTACCCAACCCCTTAGGGTTTCCATTGGTGTGAAGAGACACTATGACCACAGCAACTCTTACAAAGGAAAACATTTAATTGTCATGGCTCACCTACACACCAGAGGTCTAGTCCATTATCATGGGAGGAAGCAAAGCAGCCAGACGTGGTGCTAGAGAAAGAGCTGGCAGTTCTCACATCTTGACTCACAGGTAAGAGGAAGTGGTCTGAAACGCTGGGCATGATTCAAGCATATATAAGACCCCAAAGACTGCCTCCATAGTGACACACTTCCTCCAACAAAGCCCTACCTACTCCAACAAAGCCACACCTCTTAATAATGCCACTCCTTCTGGGGGCCATTATTTTCAAAACACAGCACACCCGGTCAGCTTGGACACCATCTAAGTAGACTGGCTCCTACCCTCTCCTCAATATCATTTACTATCACGACCCAAGGCCTTGCTGTGCTTCACGTCAAGCCCCGCCCATCTACTCAGCCGGTCATTTATCAACAATTTCCTGATGAACTTGAGTCAACAAGACACAGACCCAATGTCCACAGCCCAGGGCTCACTTTTCTCCGTGTCCACCCTTTCAGAACTCCCACTATAAGAAAAATCCATTCAATATCCTATGCCTATGTACAAGCACTGCCTGTAGTCTGATTTTTCTTTGGGCTGCCCACAAATAATGACATGGGGACTTATTCATTATGAAAGCTTGGCCTTTTAGCTTAGGCTTTTAAAAAAACTAGCTCTTGTAATTTAAATTAACCTATTTAAGTTATTAATTTACATCCTTTCATCCTGTTTCCTTCATGTCTCTCAGCATCTCCCTCACACACCTTGATTCCTTCTCCTCCTTTTTCTCTCTACCCAGAAGTCCTGCCTATACCTCCTGCCTAGCTATTGACTGATGAGCTTTTTATTATACCAATCACAGTAACACCTTCACACAGTGTACAAATACCCCACAACAACTGCCCATGTGTCAGGCCAAATAAAGCCAGTGCCCTGGGGTTCTTCACCATCTTTGGGGAACTGGCAAGTGGGGCACTTCAAAGACAGCTTCTGTGTATCAGCTCCTGAGGTCTTCTCCTAGCTAATGATGCCCCATCAGGCATTTGGTGATCATCTACCGATGAGGAGAAAATAAAACAACCCATGTTCCCATGGAAGTTACAGTCTTGGGGATGGAGGGGCAGGTGCTGCAGACAGTAACTGTGCATTTGTAATGACCATTCTAAAGAAGAGGCAATGAACATGGTTGAACAGATGTCCTTGTTGTATGAATGTGCTTTTGCATGTATGCCTAAGAGTGGAATTTCTGGATCTTGTGGTAGACTGATTCCTATTCATGAGGAATCTCCATATTGATTTCCACAGTGGCTGTACAAGTTGGCACTCCCACCACCAGTGGAAGAGTGTTCTCCTTTCTCCACATCCTCTCCAGCATAAACTGTCATTGGTGTTTTTGATTTTGGCCATTCTGACAGGAGTAAGATGGTATCTCAGAGATGTTTTGATTTGCATTTCCCTGATGGCTAAGGATGTTGAGCACTTCAAGTGTCTTTCTGCCATTTTAGATTCCTCTATTGAGAATTCTCTATTTAGTTCTGTAACCCACTTTTTAATTGGATCATTTGGTGTTTTGTTGGCTAGCTTCTTGAGTTCTTTGTAAATTTTGGAGATCAGTCCTTTGTCAGATGTGGAGTTGGTGAATATCTTTTCCCATTCTGGGGGATGCCTTTATTTGTACTAGCCAGAACCTGGAAGCAACCTAGATGCCCCTCAACTGAAGAATGGATGGAGAAAATGTGGTACATTTATACAATGGAGTACTACTCAGAAAAAAAGAAACAATGGAATCTTGAAATTTGCAGGCAAATGGATGGCACGAGATGAAACCATCCTGAGTGAGGTAACCCAATCACAAAAAGATAAACATGGTATGTACTCACTCATATATGGATTTTAGACATAGAGCAAAGGATTACCAGCCTACAATTCACACCTCCAGAAAGGCTGGGAAACAGGGAGGACCCTAAGAGAGACATGCATGGTACCCCGGAGAAGAGGAAGGGATCTCCTGAGCCAATTGGGAACATGGGGGGAGGAGAGAGGCAGGTAGGAGAAAAAGAGGGGGAGAAGAGGGGAGAGGAGGAAATGGGGGGAGCAGGAGGGTTGAGTTGGGGGAAGATTAGAGGAGAGCAAGATAAGAGATACCATAATAGAGGGAGCCATTATAGATTTGAGGAGAGATCTGGTACTAGGGAGAATTCCAGAGATCTACAAAGATGACACCAACTGACAATATAAGCAATAGTGGAGAGGCTCCCTTAAATTCCCTTCCCCGATAATGAGATTGATGACACCTTATATGCCATCCTAGAGCCTTCATCCAGTGCCTGATGGAAGCAGAAGCAGAGATTCACAGCTAAATACTGAGCTGAACTCCTGGAACCCAGTTGCAGAGAGGGAGGAGTGACGAGCACAGGAGTCAAGACTGAGCTGGTGAAACCCACAAAAACAGCTGACCTGAACAAGGGGGAGCTCATGGACCCCAGACTGATGGCTGAGAGGCCAGCATGGGACTGATGCAGACCCCCTGAACGTGAATGTCAGTGAGCAGGCCTCAGCACTCTATGGGGCCTCTGGTAGTAGATCAGTATTTATCCATAGTGCACGAATGGACTTTGGGAGCCTAGTCTACATGGAGGGATGCTCTCTCAGCCTGGACACATGCGGGATGGCCTAGACCCTGCCCTGGATATGGCAGACTTTGGGGGTCCCCATGGAGGGCCTCATCCTCCCTGGGCAGCTGAGGGGGATGAGGTGGGGAGTGGGGGTGGAGGGAAGGGTGAGGAAGCTGGGATGTTGTGATGCTGGGATTGACATGTGAAGCAGGCTTGCTTCTAATTTAAATAAAAATAAATTTAAAAAAAGAAGAGGCAAAGGAGAAACAATGGGGTCGACATCTTCCATGCTGAAGACCATTGAGAAAGGTCTTGCTCTGTTTCTAACTTGATGGGCGTTTCCCATGTGAAGGGGGCCTAGGGCAGGACCTATGAACGTGTATTTGCAACCAGTCCCGTGGGTCCACAGGAGGGACGCTGAGGTCCTGCTGACAAGCATGCCTCGTAGACATCTGATCATCCAGTGGTCAAGCCCTGGTGCATTTTTGAAGCAGTTCCATGTAATAATGTTACTTCGCTGGGGGCTGACTGGGCAGTGCTGGCAGGAGTCTTAACCTGAATGAAAAGAACCTGCATGCTTTTTAACGTAAATTCAACTAAAAGCCGACCAGAGAATGAATGGCAGCAAACAGTTTACTTTGCTGCAACAGTGAATTTCCCTTTTGAAGACCAGTGGGAGGTCTTCAAATGTTTGCTCTGGTGCAAACATTATAAACACGTTCAACTGTTTGTAACAAAGGAAAGCAGTAAACCCAGAGGCTCAGACACGCCAGGCCAGGCACCTGCTCCTCTGCCACTGACTACCCCCTGACCAGGCATGTACTCTACCACTGAGCTCTCGATGGTCCATCTGCCTTGAATATTTAGGTAGTTTTGGTATCTGGCTAACTGCTTCTTATTGAGAGATGGAAAGATAGCTCAAAGTATTTCTCAGATTAGCCACAAATGAGTCAGTGATGTTCGATAGTGTGTGCTCCTCATCCTGGCTCATGCTTACACAATTTGCATACTCAGGCACAAGGGTTGTTGGCACAGGGTGCAGCGAGTTCAAGACCCACCAAGAGCTCTATGTGTGGTTTGTTTTCCAGTTTTAAAATTCATTAAGTCCTGGGGCTGGAGAGATGGCTCAGTGGTTAAGAGCACTGGCTGCTCTTCCAGAGGACCCGGGTTCATTTCCCAGCACCCATGTGGCAGCTCACACCTGTCTGTTACTCCTGTTCCGGGGAATCCGACGCCCTCGTACAGATGCACCTGCAGACAAACCACAGATGCACATAACCATTGAAATAAAGCCATTCGCTATGTGTGGTTTGTGATTAACAGCGGCTCACCCAGGGGAAGCTGGTTCAGGAGAAATTGCTACACTGAGTTGAACACATGCAAAGGCAGCAAGAATTTAAAAGTCTGTGAGTAGCAAATGGAAATTAGATTAAAAAGAGGTTTCTTTAAAGAAAATATGCAGTGCAGGCTAGCCTTGAATTCATGATACTCCTGCCTCTGCCTCCTTCAGCAAACCCTACCAACGTGCACCACCACAACCAGCCAAAAAGAGGCCTCTAATAGGATAAAGGCCCCAGAAATATGTTTTATCAAATTGTTAAATTTTAAAATTTATGAAAATTAGCATAATTAAGAAAAGACAAAAATAAAAATTGCACACATTTTGGGTCTGATTTTTTTATCTGAATATATGATTTTTGTGTGAACGGGAAAACATATTCTATACCCTGCTAATCTTTCCTTTTTATTCTGTGCCTAGTACTAAAATACAAAACAAAACAAAAAACAACCCCTCCTTAGCCCCAATTAGAGCACAGGGAAGGAGTGTGCTGTGTGATTTATAGAATCTCTTACTTTGGTCTTTTGATATGGTTTAATTTAAATTTGATCTTTTATTTCTTTTGACCTCACTGGCTTAGTTAGGGTTACTATTGCTCTGATGAAACGCCACGACCCAAGCAGCTTGGGAAGGAAAGGCCTGACTATTTGATTTACAATTTCCCGCCCGTGTTCATCACTGAAAAAAGTCAAGACAAGAACTCAAGCAGGGCAGGATAGCTGAGGCAGGAGCTGAAGCAGAGGTCGCTGAGGGCGCTGCTCACAGGCCTGCTCAGCCCACATTCATGTAGAACCCAGGACCAGCAGCCCAGGGACGGCTCCACTCACAATGGGCTGGGCCCCCCCATCAATCCCTAATTAAGAAAATGCCCCACAGGCTGCCTCTCATGGAGGCATTTTCTCAACTGAGACTCCCTCCTCTCAATAGATGGGATATTCACCTTCCAGAAAACACTATGATATTTCAGGATTAGGGTGACAAGTGGCAAAATTAACCACATCCACTGAAACTTACATGTAGGATCCACCCAAAAGAAAAGAACATTGCATTGGGTGTTGGTGGCGCATGCCTTTAATCCCAGCACTCAGGAGGCAGAGGCAGGCGGGTCTCTGTGAGTTCGAGACCACCCTGGTCTACAAGAGCTAGTTCCAGGACAGCCTCCAAAGCCACAGAGAAACCCTGATTCAACCCCCCCTCCCCCAAACCAACCAACCAATCAAACAAACCCCTCCCCAAAATAAAAGAACATAGCTTTTAAGGTATGGATTCTTCTTGGCTGGCAAAACCATTCATTCAGTTTCAGAGCAGCAGGAGCCTACCTGTGAGGCTGGAGTTGTAGGGCCCAGTCATGCAGCCTCTCTCTAGCAGGGGCTTCTTGCCTAGCAACCCACTGTGGTAAGTCAGGATAAAGGAAGGTTGCCATTGGCCTAAGCAGACTCCTTAGAATCCGCAGAGAGAAACCACCGGCAGAAGTAGGAAGTGCAGATGGAAGGCAGCCCTTGGTTGTCAAGGCTACAACTATCTTCTTAAACAGCATTACCCTTTAGAAGCAATTTAGGACTGAGTGTCACTCAGGGAACAAGCAAAGGGTCAGGGGCCATCCAAATCAAACCTGGCTTAATGCCAGAAGTTATGAAAAGGGAAGGGGTGGAGATGAGGGCTGAAATCCCAGGAGGATTCCCATTGCATAACTCAGTGGTGTTTGTCACCAGTGGTCAAGAATTCAACCTAAAGAATTCTGCTGGCTTTGAAATGAAGCGCTGGAGGAAGGTGGGGCATAGCCCCTCATTTCTCTGGCCCAGGCACAGGGGTAATAGCAGAAAGGGGCTCCCACTTTTGTGATGACCACCACAATACAATACAATACAAATCCACCATGCAGGACCAATGTGCATGTGGCAAACCCCACGAGGCCTCCAAGAATGGGCACAGCTAAGCACAGGGAGACAGTGAGCTTCAGCTTTCAGCTGAGAAAGTCTCTGAGCAGTTGCACACCTCACCATGGCCCTACAGTCACTGGATGACACAGAATGGAAGCTCACCTGCCATGGCCCTGCGGTCACAGGACGACAAGGGGTGGAATCTCACTTGCTCTGATCATCAAGCTGTAACTTACCATTCTAAATGCTCTCCTGTCATTCAGACCTCGTAAGGAGGACACGGTACACCAAAGTGTCATCCACACTCCCGGGCCAAGTCTTCACTTCCTTCCTTCCTTTTCCTCTCCCACCCCCATCTCTTTCTGAAGGTGAAATGAGCTCTAAACACCTAACAGGTGTGTGTGTGTGTGTGTGTGTGTGTGTGTGTGTGTGTGTGTGTGTGTGTGAGAGAGAGAGAGAGAGAGAGAGAGAAGAGAGAGAGAGAGAGAGAGGGAGAGAGAGAGAGAGAGAGAGAGAGAGATTGAGAGAGAGAGGGGCTGATTGCAGAGGGTGGGAAAAGCTGAAAGTGAATCACTTGATGTAGGCCACAGAGAGGCCACCTAGCATGGCAGCAAACCTTTGGCTCTGCAAGTGGGAGGCAGACGTTTTAAAAATCATTAACCATGAACCAAATTTAAACATCATTCTTTTCTGTTATTTATTTGGGCTAAATATATCTAAGTGATTAGCATTATTGTACCACAGTCAGCTCTGTGCTGTTCATTAGATGTCTGAAAACTATTTTCGTTTGTTTAATTACTGGCTTCTAATTTGCTGAGCTGCTTTTGCAATAGTCTGACAAGTGACACTCAGAAGGCACCTGATGTCTGAATTATTGCCCTCTGTGGTCTCTGGAGATTTCTGTGTATGTCCTAGGGTTTCTGCTCCCCACCTGGAGACCAGTGGCTTCCCCAGCGTTTCACTTTTCTGGGCACACACTCCCTCAGCAGAGGGCAGTCTTCTGGGTAGAAAAGCATGGCACATGGCAATCCCAAGATTATTTTAACAAGGAAGCCAGCCCAGGCTCCAGGTTTGCTTCCTCACATTTGGCAGCCACTTTCTCCCTTCATTAACCCATCACGGTGGTACACCACACTGTTTAACAGCAAGGGGCCAGAAGACAAAGAAGAACCAGAGATTTTTTAAAATTAATTTTATTATCATGTGTGTCTAGTGGAGACTCATATGTTATGTGCATGTGTTTGTGACTGTATGTGATGAGCATGTGCAGGTGCTCATGGCATGGTGTGTGTGTGTGGGGGGGTGCTTCGTAAAGTCTGTTATCTCCCGCCACTTCTTTTTTTTTGCAGATTTTTTATTTTAATTAGAAATAGGATTGATTTACATGACAGTCCCAGTTCCCTCTCCCTCCCCTCCTCCCCTGCCACCCCCCAACTAAAACCTTATCTGTCACATATCCTTTCTGCTCCCCCTGGATGGTGAGGCCTTCCATAGGGGGTCATCAGAGTCTATCATTTCCTTTGGGATAGGGCCTAGGCCCACCCCCGTGTGTCTTGGCTCAGGGAGTATTCCTCTATGTGGAATGGGCTCTCAAAGTCCACACCTATGCTAGGGATAAGGGCTGAACTCCTACAGGAACAGTGAAGGCTTTCCCACTTTCTTCACTTGTTAAAATTATTATGATTCATGCAGTAGTTATATAAGAAAAAATTAGCCAGAGTTAAATGTAAAGAATTTGGTGATTTCAACTCATAAAATCTAATTGGCTGCTTGCAAACGTGTCATGAAACAGCCCTCATTCACTCTGTAGAGAAACCATAATGGAAGATTCTGCCAGGCTCTCAGTTGCCTTGATCCCATTTAAGCGGTGCGGGGAGGGGAGGGGAGGGATAAGCCTCAGGTTGGCCCTGTAAGTTGTAAGAGGGCCATTTATCTGTGACTCTATCCAGACACCCAGTACCAGGTGGTATAACTAACACTGAGTGAACAGATTTGCCTTTGTCTCAGTGGGACTGGTGAGGCATTGAGGGTCCCCAGCAGCTCAGCTGGGTCCCGAGAGGAAAGTCTGCAATCTCCATTTTAGCTCCGAGATTGAAAACATATATGGGAAATAACTTCTTCCTGACATATTTATATTTAATTCTTTTCCTAACTAAATCAGCATAGTGAAAATTAGATTGTAAGACAGAAAGCTATGGATTTCAATGCATCTGAGATATTGATCATAGATTTTAATTAATGGCTTATTTCATTGCATTATTGTAACCCTATAACCATATTTGAAAAACACAAACATGTAGGGATAATATTTGCAAGAAACTGGGAAACAGGTTAAGGAATACCAGACTGCAGTAAGGGTTTTGGTTCAATTCTGTCCCCACATCTTATTCCAAGCAAGACTGAGCTATAAAACATGCTCCTCAATCCAGAACCAGAGAATAATGGAGACAAGTACTCCACCTGGTTAGAATTTAAGAGCAATTTCCTGAGGCTCTGTCTTAGAGAGGGTTAGGACTGCTTGAAGAAACACCATGACTACACATTTAATTGGAGGGGCTCCCTTACAGTGCAGAGGGTTATCATGACAGGGAGCATGGTGGCACTCAGGCAGGCCTGGTGCTGGAGCAGTAGCCCAGTGTCCTCCATGGGGCAGGCAGGCAACAGGAAGTCGACTGACAGTCACACTGAGGGAAGCTTGAGCAAAAGAGACCTCAAAGCCCACCTTCAGTGACACATTTCCTCCAACAAGGACACAGTTCCTAATAGTGCCCCTCCCTTTGGGGGCCATTTTCTTTCAAACCAGCACAGGCTCCATTATAAGAACAAAAGAACAGACAATGGAGCCAGTTGAGGCTGGCCTTGCACTAAAGGGTTAATAAGGACTGTTTCACAGAGCCATTGTCTAACACTAGTTTAAGTAAGTCATGTTATCCCAGATGATTCTGGAACTTTCCATTGCATGATTTCACTATATAGATAAACTCTTTATTAAGCTTTTCGGATGGGTAGAAAAGCCAAATCAATCACAGACCAATTTCATACAATTTACTTACAAATATCAATGTTTTATCAATTAAAAATAGGCATTACTAGTACTGAACCCAAACTTAGATTTCTTCTGAAAAACCAGCCTATGTTTTTATTTCAAATTAAAGAAAAATCACCACGTAGGTCAGCAAATATCTTATTAGATCCTAACATTTTAAAAGAGTTTTGGAAAGGTAAGAATAGTGTTTTAGGTTATCTTTGGAGGAAACCCATTAAATTTTAAAAGGAAATTGTTTTTTGAAGATTTATCATGTAACTGAACTCATAAAATGCTGTTTCAGCTTAGAATATACCAGCACTAGGTACATTTACTACTGTGAGTATCCACTTTGTTCTTTTCGGGTATCCTCACCATGGAAATGAGAATCCCTCCTTGTGTACGTTGACGAGACCAAGTGAGGCAGTGAGAAGACTGTGCCAAATTAAAACAAGGACCAAGTGACTAATTTAGGTCATGACCTGGTAGTCACACTGCTCCCCAATCCATTCTTTACTCATCTTTCTTAACTTATTTATTTACATAATTTCACTTGGCTTCACTCCGCAACACACAGTTACAGAAAAATTTAAAATAAATCTAGACATTAAAGACCTTGACACTTGATCCAGAGAAGATGCTATTGCTGTGTGTGTGTGTGGGGGGGGGGGTCTAAAACCAAAGCTGGGCAGGGGAGACAGCTCAGTGCAAGCACTACTACTTAAGTGTGAATTAAATCTCCAGAAGTTAAGAACAAGACCAAAGTCCCAACCAGGCAGGATGCGTGTTTGTGATCCCAGGACTGAGGCAGAGAAAGGAAGATCAGCGGGGCTCACTGACAGCCAGCCCAGCCTAATTTACAAACAGCGGGGCAGTGAAAAGCCCTTCCCCCAAACCTCACAACCCCTTTAATGGATAAATAAATAATAATAATAAAAACTTTAGATAACCAAATTATTATTATTATTATTGGATAACCAAAACCATATTATTGGTGCCTGAGGAAGAATGACACCCAAACTTGCCTTCTGTTCTTAATACACAAATGTACACATGTACAAACACACACACACACACACACACACACACACACACAGGCACGCACGCACGCACACAAACAAAAGCTCTTGTCTAGCTTAAAGAAATGAAAGGACAGCCTTTTACTCTGTTATTAAAATCTTTATTACAAGAAAAAACCAAATATACAATGAGCAACAACAAATTTCATTAAATATTAACCATTTTAGCTATCAAAGCTATTTAGACCATACCCATTCAGTGTTCCTGCATAGCAGAGACACAGTGACTACATAACCCATGCCGCCATGGGCTCGAGAGAGCCCAAACCACCAGGCGTGGGGCGGGAGGGGGAGCTGAGCCCACATGGCAAGGCGCTAGTGGGGACTTTTTGGTATAAAAGTATCTAAAGTGACCTTCTAACAAACAGATCATTGATAAACAATAGTAAGTTATGATTGATTGCCTCACTTATCTCCACGTGGGGTTGACTTGCTCTGAGTCTGAGTTGGTAAACTCAGTCAGTTCTCCAACTTAGCAATCCTCATAAAATTACTTAAAACTGAATCAAAAACAGTTCCTGTTTCTGTTGGCACAATAAAAAACCAACAGGTAAACAAGTTGTTTCATATAAAACGTTAGTGGAATGACATACAGAGCAGGTTCTCACGGAAGGGTCATGTGTTTCGGAGCTTTTTCAGCACAGGGCGTACCTGTTGCCACCCTCCAAGGGGGAAAGTTTCCCTGTGTAACTCCCACAAGACACGAAATGTGTAGATGCCGACCGACTGTGTTTTTAAGGAACTACTTGTAGAAAACGTTACACTTTAAAATGTCTTCTGGTAAAAACAAAGACAAATCCAGCAAGTACTCCCTCTGGTTGCTTGCGTGTAGCACACGTTTGTGAATGTCCACGAGGTGCAAGGGGAATTGTTAGTGTCACACTATGCGCTCCTCTGGCGTCGAGGATTGTCAGAAGTCGTGAAATGACCAGAGGTGTCTGGTCACAGAGCAAGATGGAAACAAAACAGAACAAAATAAAGTAAAAAATGTGAGAAGACTTTTCGTCGCTTGACATTGCAAGGTTTAATTTTTCCAAACAAGGTCTGTACACTTGCCCACAAGATCCAGGAAGTGCTGACCAGCCAGGAAGGCACTTGTGAGAGAGCTGAGTGGGAAGGGCTGGACAGCTCTCACAGGAAGCATTCTCTACTTAGACAGGCAGAAGCCAAGGAGGGTGGCCCCGCTCAACAGGTTGGCTATTAGACAGGAGTGGGGAAGAGCCTTGAAAACTTTTATCTTGCTTTAATTATCAATTTTCCCTGCAGAAGCCTTTTGGTTGTCATCTCAAAAACAAAAACAAAAACAAAGAAACAAACAAACAAAAAAACCCAAAAAACATTAGGAGCTTTTGATTTAAATCATGTGTCCTTCATTAAGTTAATACTAAAAAGAATATGAATGTATTCCATATATTTTTCAAAACATCCAAGCCACTTTATGTAAAAACAAAACAAAACAAAAACAAAAACAAACTGAAAGATCTTAGTATAAAAATGTTGCATGTTATTAACAATCCCCTTGCGACTTCCGATGGCTTCACAGGTTACATACATTGTGGGCTTTGGTATGAGATGCTAAGGCAAGCAAGCAGCAGGGCTGTGGATACAAATGTCCCCAACCAAAGCACTGTGGCCGGAGTGTGACAGGCGGTGACACAGGCGGCAGGATCCCCCGCTGGCTCTCCTACTAATACTTATCCTCATTCATTCTTGACTCCATCAAAATCTCCTTGAGGTCCGGAGTCACGAAATAGGGTCTGGAAGGAGAGCCATCGTTCCTTTCTAAGTCTTCCACTAGGAGGGAGGAGGGCGGAAGTCAATGGCACACAGAGCGGCCGGAGGAGCAACATCGCCCCCTGCTGCCCACACTCTGCACAGCAACGCCAAACATGGCTAGAACAGACACCGTTAGCATCATTGTAAACAGCTATGGGAAACGATCAGCCCTTGTTAATACAGCGATCAGATACCATTTCAGTCGGTGTCCCAGGTCAGCTCTGGAGACACTTCAAGCCTTTCCATGGAACGATTGAGGAAATAACATTTACTCCCCACTCAAATTTACTTCCTAAATTACAATATCCAAGCTTCCAAGTTGCCTTTGTTTTGCCAATGACAATTTAGATTGCAAAACCTTGACAAAGTGGTCTTTGTGTATAATCGCAAATCCTTCCATAGACAGCTCTGAAAATATTGCTCTGTGTTTTAAAAACGTTTAATTGCTGTGTAAGAAAATGGCTTCTAAAATTCTTCTCCAAAAACAACATACATTTTTACTCTAGGCTTTTTAATTACAGAAGTAATAAACGGAGACTATTTTTCCCAGCAGAAATACACCATAACACAAAAAACAAACAAACAAACAAACAAACAAAAATGACAGCTAATTACTCACATCTGATCTACAGCTAATCTGATCTGTGTAGCTGAATCAATTAAAAGATTTTATCACAATCCAGAGAGTGGCCCATGTCCAATCATAAGTCCCTGGGTACAGCGGACACCTGCAGCTACAGAGTCACTAGTAGATGTCACATTCCTAAAGGTCTTTGTTGAGGTACTTGCATGGTGAAAACAAAACACTACCAAAATTCAAGAAAAAGGTAAGTGATTGCTTTTCTCTACCTTACCAAGGAAAGGGTGAAGAAGGCTCCTGGCCAGGTGGCATTTGTGACTGTGTCATTTCAATAAAGTAAGCCAAGAACAAGCTGCTGGCTGTCATGTGGGCCAATACATTGAAAACCTTCTAGAATAACTGGCTCTATGTAGAAAGTCTCCATAAAACTGTCCTAAGTCTAGGTTCACACACTTGAGGATAAGTAAATAAATTAGCGTTCATATTAACTTGTAACTCAAGGATGTCTTCCGGACTCTCAAATGTGAGGGCCACATTGATATCCGCACATTCCATCATTAATAGACAATCTGATACAAGAGTAACGTCAAAACCAAAAGGGCACTGATTAATCCCTTGCTCTTTGGAGGGGCGTTTTATACTGGCCATGTGGTCTACCTACACACACACACACACACACACACACACACACACAAGAGCAGGCAAAATGTCTGGGTCCAAGTCACACTTTTCCACATCATGTGAGATTTAGGCACGGCCACAACAAACCAGCTTCCTCTCTAAGCCCTGGGGCTGTGGTGGGGGCGGGGAGATTTTCTGATGTGAAACGTGAGCTGTGGTACCTGATAGAAATCTGAAGGGACCCATCGGCTTTCTTCCTTCACTGAAAGCTGAACTCAAACCTTCTGCTGAGGGACGTCACAGGGACATAGGTCTGTACCCATGACAAGGAGAGTCCACGGGCCTTCTGTATGGCTGGAACGGGAAACTCAGGAAGACAAGCAAAGAGAGAGGCAGCCATTTCTGCTCTGCTCAGGATGTTCTCAGGGTGGCCAAGGTTCACAGCAATGGAAACGATATTCCCAAATCTAGATTTGACCCCAGCATGAGTCTCAGTTCACTGAAACTGATGAACCACAAGGACTCCAGGTTCACTCCCACTGCAGCGAGGTTAGCCTGTGAATCTGTGGGACACACACTTTTACATGCCTGTCACGGACTAAATCGCCCACTTGAGAGAGGCTCTCTAGGAACCAGGGTTACAAGTTGAATCACAGTTTTAAACAGCTGTTCACCAGCTTAAACAGTAACTATGGACATAGCACCATATTTACAAATTTAGTACCATACGCTGGTCAACTAGAACTCAACGTTTTTATGGCTAATGGATTACACATTTGTAGTCTTGTAAAAAAACGAACAACTGCCTGAATATCCTTTACAAATATACACTTATTTAAAAAGAAAGGCTAGCAAAGCTATAAAAGTTATTAAAACATTGTCAGCTACAGGTTTTTGCAATTGGGACCACAGTCTATAAAGTAAATTAGGCCACCATCAAACGCCAGATCCCTCAGATGGTACCAATGGCAACATTTTTCAGAACAGCATGGAGCTTGCATACTGCTCCAAAGCAACATTTTCACATTGCAATCAACCGAAGTCAAAAACAAACAAACAAACTCCTGCTTGGAGCTTTTCTACTCTCTCTGTCTCTGGGGAACTGGACGTGTCTTGGTCAGAACCCTGTGCAGGCTGGGGGTTACAAAGTAAGGTTTCTCTGCTGATCCGTCATTTCTCTCCAGATCTTCACCTGTACATCAGTAGCCAAGGCAGGGCAAAGGTGGGGGCCGCAGCAGAACCGAGACCCAGAGTTTCACAAATTGGAGAGTTGAACAGGGAGAAACCAGAGGAGTTAGTGTTAGCATGTCAAGCACAAGGCAAACAGACACGATGCTGGCAAGGGAGAAGGCACCAACTGGCCTGCGCCTGAGACACAGCCCCTGGGTACCTCACACAGGACCCACGGGCCCTCGGAGCTTTGTCTCCATGGTTATCATGGCTATTAGGAAGCTCTTCCTGTGGTTTTCTAAAGTGTCACCTTTCAACTTTATCTGTTCATTTCTGAAAGTAGCAAAAATGCCCCACAACACTAACTCCATGGAAAACATAAAACCAAGATTTAATTTCATAGCTCAAGACTTTTTACTTTTGAGATAAGGTCATGCTACATAGCACAGCCTGGCCAGAAATTGACATTCAGTCCTCTTGCTTTAGTCTCTCCAAAACAGAACTAATGAGCATGTACAAGTAAGGTCTCCTTCCAAATAAATGCTGCTTTACATTCGAGGTAACGGCACATCACCAAGCCAGGTAGGTGACTGAGCTTTTAACCTTCTCATCTTTCAGTTTCCCACAAACACACACACTGGATACTTACAGAAGCAGATGATAATGGTTTTAACACACATTGAATAGACGCTGAAGAACCCATGAGCAATCAGGTAAGATCCAAGCACAAGAGTCTGTGAACAGGCAAAGAAGAGAATCAGCCCATTACTGACTTCACTCAGAGCAGTAATAATGCAGCTGCAAATGGAAGGCAGGACCAGCAGGCGCTGGAGTACTCTGTGCTGCGTGCAAACATCTGCAATATAGATACCTTTAAGATAGCATGCTGTCCTGAGACTAACAAACCACATACTCGCTCACTCACATGGTCACCAATACTCCTCATGCCTACCCAAAGAATCTCAGCTCTGAGCTCCTGCACATACAGGCAGTGGAGTCTAAGGGGTTAAGAGCACATGCTACCTGGGTCCTCAAGTTACTCAGCATCTGCTCTGACAATGGAGAAGGAGAGGATCCCACAGGAATCCACGCAGCTCTACTCGTCTACCCACTCTTCCCCAGTGACTAGGAATGCAGACTACAGAGAAGATGTCTCTGCATAGACATCCACTCCCCTCAGGGGACAACTTCATCCAAGTTAGAGCCCCATCTGGGGAGTCAGCTTGTAGAGGAAGATCACCATACACGGGGTAGGGTTGGTGTAGGTTAATTTTATTGAAGAGAAATCACTTACATGAGAAACTGATAACCCAGGGTCAGCTCTCTGAGTATCCAGTGTCAGCTGCCCTCCGAGACCCGACCAGAACCCCAAGAGACCCACGCCTGCCCTTTCTTCAGGCCTATATCCCACACCCTGTATGCACCTGTGGCCACGCCCAAACGGGTGGGCATTGTCAGTGCTACAGGTACTTAGTAAGATCCCCCCCCCCCCGTCATTCACAAGGCCAGCTTCTTTTCCAGAAGGTCCTGTCATTATATCTGGGGACATGAGTATGTTGTGGGCTGGCTTCTATGCCCTGCCTAGCCCTGCTTATGTCCAGATGAATGTAACTCATGGAAGAACAGCCAGTTAACCTTCTGCAACCCTGTCAGCAAAGCAGTCCTTTTCAAGGAACCCAACATCAAAAGCAGGAGACTTAGGTTAAGACCAACAACACTTGGGTTTGCTCTTTCTGTTTCCTTTGCTTTTCCTATATTCCTATCTCTTCACAAATCATGACATCACTGATGCTAAGCTTCCAAGACTGAACCGTCCCCCACATTCTTATACGAGAACTATAATCTCCAATGTGATCAAATTGAAGAGAAAGGGTTTGGGAAGACCTCTGGGAACTTCTGAGGTCACAATGGTAATGCCCTTCTACAAGGATTGTGCCCTTCTACAAAGAGACCCCATCTGCTATCTTTCTTTCCAGCACGTGGCGTGAGGACTCAACCTCGGCCCACCTGACATCTCCAAGCCTATCAAATTTTGACGAATACATTTCTATCATCAAAGCCACTCACCCTGTGTTGTTTTTGTTACAGTGTCCCCAAGTGTCTAAGACATCAACTCTTACCAGGAAAGGTACCCAGTAGTAATTTAAAGTTGTTGGTCCTTCTACAATCTTTTGCAGCCGCTCTGTGAAGAGTAGGAAGGCCAGGAGACCTACGTTGAAAAAGTGGAACACAAATATCCCACATTGAGAAAGGTTATCGAGATTTTTGTAGCACAGAGCTTTCCAAACTCCTTACAGCTTTGAATCCATGTTGTCATCGCTACTCACCTACAATCCCAGAGACTAGGATTTTTCCCAGGAGTAGTATGAAGCATGTGATTTCATCTGTAACTGCGACTCTGAGCATCAAGGGGGAATAAGAAAGTATAGTTCAGTGTTTGATGCACTCAGTGCTGGAAACTTGCATGAGGTAGAGAGACTCACGGGTTCACTTTCTGATGTATTTGGTGAAATTTTGTCAATTATTTAAATGCAAGAAATAAGCATGGAAGCCAGACACGAGGTTCTTATTTCTAATGAGGCCCACAGAAGGGGATATTTTAGGGTCATGGGGTGACGAACAACAGGGGTGTCTGGTTCTGTCTCTATATCCTAAGGGGATGGGCCAGCTTGACTCCATCTTAAGGATGGAAGCCATTTTGTTGTAATGTCAGAACAAGTCTATTTCTATTTGCTGCAAAACTCAAGTTGACCGTGCTCTAACCTATTTCTGGAATTTGACATGCTCCCACCACCCTGAAGGATAAGATGTTCTGCCAAATAACTATGAAATGTTCAGCCAAGTTCCTACAGAACCAAAATTTCCTCTGGAAATTCCCCCAACCCTTGAAAAGCCCTCGCCTTGCAGGCTCTTTTGGAATATATAAACCCCACCTTCTCCTGTGTTTGGTGCTATTTTTCTCAAACTCTTCTTTAGGGAGATAGCTCTGTTTGACAGAAAATAAAAGTCCCTTAACTTGACCAAATGATTTGGGTTCAGGTTTTTACTGTCATTTGGTGGGATTAGCAGGGGACTCTGGATCCTGAGCACGGTGAATTCATTCTCCGATTCCACAAACCCATTTCCCAACAACTGTGAGAGGAGGAGACTGGCATCAAGGAAATGCCAATGTAAGTCACTTGGAGAACTTCTTGGGCAGGAAGGACAATAAAAATCAAATTTGTAGCCACCTAGGTAGAAGAAGGGAACTACAACTTTGAGCTGTGAAAAGAAATGAATGCTGATTGCAATGTTGGAATGTAAAATAAAATTTAAAAGAATAAATTATTTTTTAAATCTATCAAACTAAAAGGTAACACCCATGGCTGATAAGGCCAGTAGCACCCAGAGTCACTACAAGCAAAGGGTGTCACGCCAAGTCTCACCAGGTTGCCCATGGCCATCTTCAGCCCGATTACTTACTTTAGAATGTTTCTCATGAGCAGAGAGAAAGATTCTTTTGTCGACTCACAGAAGTTTTTACCGTATAATGCAATCTGAAGAAAATGATTAGTGCTCTTGTTAGTAGCACGGACAACACTCAGGACAGCACAGTTCATTGCCATCTTCCACACTAATAACCCTGTCCTCTTCCCAGCATTTGGGTTTGTGGGATGCCTAGGAGCTCTCTGTCCCTGACCCCACAGAGCTCTCAGGATCATTGACACTAAGGGGCTGGCCAAGTGTGTAAGTAGGGGCAGGCTTTCTTTCAAGTCTCAGATGAGGGGTTCTATCTTCGAAAAACATTAGGCTGTAGTGGGTACTAAGTGGATTGGATATTGTCATCACATAAAAAAATTACTCCTAAGGAAAGCCAATCCTTTCCACGATGAGGATTTACTGACTAAAAGGCTCATCAGCACTGTCTCTCTCTGTAGATAAATTGATTGAGTCTTCGATTCATGAGGATAGGAATCCCATCTCCAGTCCCCTCTCCACTGTAATGATAAGCAAGCATTGTCATATGGCAGCGTCTGCATTTTGAGAGAGTTGTTTTTTTTTTCTGTCTACTATGTAAACACAACAATTCTTTAGAGGCTTCCACATTCTCACAGGGAATGAGTTAGAGATCTGCCCAAGCATTAGCACTGCTTACTCTTCTTAACATAAAGTTCATTAGAATGATTAATCCTTCCTTAAAATTATGTAAATCCCTCTATTAGAAAGGCAGTTTCTTCCCTGAAGGGACTAGGAGCAACAGCTTCCTTACACAGCTATCAGACGCACAGCACCATTTCAACGTACCACACTTCCACCTTTGCCATTTTAAAGTCTAATTACATTTACTTGTGTGTGTGTGTACATGTGTGTACGTGTGTGTGTGTGTGTGTGTACGTGTGTGTGTGTGTGTGTGTGTGTGTGTCTGTGTGTGTGTGTGTGTGTGTGTGTGTGTGTGTGTGTGTGTGTGTGTGCTTACTCCACAGCTTGCCAGCAGATGTTATTTGGTTCTCGTCTTCCACCCTGAGGGACCTAGGGCTGGCTTGGCTCGTCAGGTTTTGCAGCAAGCCCCTTTACCCTCAAAGCCATCTCTCTGGCCCTGGAGCACACTTTGAAAATTTCAATGCAAATATTGCCCCTTAAATGAGATATCAAAGGTACTAACATCTCAAGAAAAGTGTAGCCCTGATTCCTGTGTGGTAGTCACTGGGCAGAACAAGGGTACCATACATGAACAGTGGCCCACTTACCATGATATAGGCATTTCTGTTTAAATACTTCACCAACTTTTCCAAACACCAGAAACAGCACCGTAGGCAGCATTTCAGGAATCGGGAAACACGGTTCTGTGTCTCTGTGGGAGGGCATTTAAGTCCATTAGCAACTCTCAGCCTTCAGACCCAAAATGGTGACACTGCAAATAGGTTTTTCTTATTTTTTTTAATCGTGATGTATACCTAACTGACATTTTAGCCATTCTCCCATCTACGGTGTGGTGGCCTTAGCATATTTACAATGCTGTAAAAATAATTTCACTCTCCATTTTCAGAAGTTCTTATCCAATCCAATCCAATTCAATCCAATCAATGCCCAATCAAAAATCACCCTTCTAAGTTCCTCTCACACTTGATTCCCCTTGCTCATATTTTACTGGCTGGCATAGGGCTGCCTCTTCTAGGAACCCCAAGTAGAATGATACAAAGAGGATTCTTTTTTATCTGGCCTTTTTCACTTAGCACAATGTCTTCAAACTTGACCACTTCTTTCCTTTTTGTAGCACTAGCATTTCCCTATAGGTACATAATGTAGGTGTATCCTGTCCACTCTAGTGGATTTGGCGGCTCACACCCTTCGGCTATGGTAAATACTGTTGTCACAGATACTGGGGACCAATGTAGACGTCCTTTTCTGGGTGACTATGAAATTATAACTTTAGCTTTTTACAGACTGCAGCTGTTCCCATGGTGGCATTTGTGTGGAAGGATCGAGCCTCTCTGCCCTCCACAACAGTATCCACAGCCTGGTATAGAAGGATCCAGTCTCTCTACATGTGAGCCGCACTATTCACAGCCTGTTTGTTGTGGTTGCTCTGACGGATGTGTGGGTTTGGTCTGCACACCTCTATATAATGACACTGCATCCTTTTGTCTTGGTCGAGTGCTCCTGTCTCTATGAGGTCTTCCCAACTCCTCGGGCCACCTTTGAACTTTTATTGCTTGCTACCGAGTGACAGAGCTCTGCATGTGTTCTGGACACTAGACCATTCTCTGGCATGTTGTTTATGACTGTTTCCCTCTCCTATGTGGGTTGTCTCTTCACTCTGTAATTCCTTTGTTGCATGAGTGTTTTTGATTTTCATAAAGTTCAATTCACTTTTTCTTTCTTTGTGCTTTTGGTGTGAAATCAAGAAATTGCCATCAAATAAAGATTTCTTTTGTTTTATTTTCTAAAAGTATTATAGCATTACCCCGTGTGTGTAGATCTTTGATGTGCTGTGGGTTAATTTTGTATTTATTGTAAGTGTGGGTCTAACCTGGTGCATTTATATTTGGCCACTCCAACTTTTCTATCACCATTAAACTGCTAAACTGACCAGTCTTTCCCAATCAAACAGTTTTAAAGGTTAGAATTTATGTGTGGGATCCACATGCTATCCCAGGTCTATATGTTCACTTGATCACCAAACCATCCTGTTTTGATGATCATTTTATTTTAAATCAGGAAATTCAATCAGGAAATGTGAGCACTCCAACTTTTTGTCCACTTGATTATCTTTTATGATACAGCATGGACAGAGCCTGTGTGTATGTAGACTGTGTGTGCTGTGTATGAAATGATAGGGTATGAACAGAGCCTCTGTGTGTGTGTGTGTGTGTGTGTGTGTGTGTGTGTGTGTGTGTGTGTGTGTCTGTGTCTGTGTCTGTGTCTCTCTCTGTGTGTGTGTGTGTGTGTGTGTGTCTGTGTCTGTGTCTGTGTGGTGTCTGTGTCTGTGTGTGTGTGTGTGTGTGTGTGTGTGTGTGTGTGTGTCTGTGTCTGTGTCTGTGTCTCTCTCTGTGTGTGTAGACTGTGTGTGCTGTGTATGAAGACTGATGTCAGGGCTCACAGTTGTCTTAAGCCTGGCAGATGTGGAACTGCACACATGACATCTCTGCACGCTCCTCCACAGTAACGTGTTATGACAGAATTCTCCAATTCCTCTGAAATTTGCTTCTCCTGGGTTCCACAAGATCAACCATGATGACCCCAGATTCTCTCCCTTCCCCAGCTTTTCCACCCTCCTCTTGGTACCCAATCCTTAGCAAGCCCTGCTGGGCTGTGTTTCAAAATACACTCAAATCCCTACAATTCTACCCTTTCCACCTTGGTCCACACCAGTCACCAGGTTACCCGGCTCCCCACCCCTCCCTCTATTATCACACAAGTGTTTGATCAATTCAGCAAACTTACTTTTAAGTCGATAGTTCATGTATTCTATGATCACTTTAAACACCTGGACTGATGCAAGAATCAAAGATCCTAAGGCTAGAGACCCCGTGTGGTATCTAGGTGAAGACAAAACACAACTGAAGGTGAGGTGTTGTGCATTGTTGGGAGACGTTGGCCCCAACCCCACAGGGTCTCCGTGAGCTGATTGTCAGCCAATAATCACAGGTGCATCCTGTTTTCTAGTCCTGGATTACAGCTCCAGCCTTGCCCCACTGGCATCAAAAACAGGAGCTCTTACACCTGGGGTTTTCCCTCTGTGCTATAAGTGCATATAGGGAAGACAGACACACATAGTACAAACGGCCGGGCATCTCGTCTTTTAATTAAATCTCCAGGCTCTCGCCTGACACTCAGACTTAGCTGTGGCACGGGCTCCACAAGTGGAGGTTCTATTAGACCTAGTCGTGGTGTGGGAGCCACACCACATGTACAGGGTGCCTCTTGAACAGTTTCATGGGTAAAAAAGGACCGGCAGAAACAAATCGCTTTCTTTTAAATCTCTTATTAAGTTGATGGAGCTTTCCACAGGAAGTTTGAAACCAATTATCTGTCTTGTCTCTATAATCCATAATATGTTCTCCTAGAAGAGGACTTGGCCTGACCAATGGGGACACAAGTTAATTCCTTTGGTGTCCAACTCTATCCCTTCTCATCTCCGGTAACCAATGGGATTTAGGACATGGACCTGGGCAAGCAATTGCAAAACTGTGGCTGTGTGACTAGAGGCCACGAGCTTCTAACATGTCTCAAATTATATTTTCAACTCATTAGTACTTTGCCGCTTGGATTCACTAGCCAAGAATGAAGAACAGAGCACAAACTGTGCCTGAAGAAAGGGGCACGGAGTTCAGGGTTTGAGCTTACCGCACTGCTCGTCCAAATGCAATGAAGAGTGGGCACTTGGGGATGTCCTCTGGTTTTCTCATGGCCCAGTAATAAGAAGCGAAGGCCCCAGCGAGGGTGCACTGACCCAATGCAATGACAAAGTTCACAAGCCAGAGCAGGGCAAAGAGGTTGTAGATCTGGAAGATCAGGTGGTAACTGTGATACGCACTCTTTCCACCGTAGGAATAGAAGTTGCATGACGCCCCGGGGCAGACTTTGGGAATGTGACTTTTAGGAAATATCTGCCCTCGGAAGAAAATATGAGAACATGGTATTAAATGTGGTTCTTATTTTTTCTTATGGCCCAACAGGATATTCTGTCTGTTTTTTTTTTTTTCCATTACTTTTGATTGTTACTTCTCTGACATATTGATAGTCTTCTTTAATGAGTTCTGGAAAGGACTTACTATCATCTATATGCATAATCTCTCTTCCTGCCATACTTTTACATTTATTCATGTCTTCATTGCCACACTGTCTTTTTGAGTTGTAGAGACCAAGGAGCTCTGCTCTGCCTGCTGCATTCAGTGCCTTCCCAAAGACACCTCCCCTTTCTCTCTGCACTGATTTCCCTGTATCAGCTTCCTGATGCGCTCCCTATAGCAGAATTCTTTTACCCACCTCTGGGTCACAAGTTTCGTCTTCGTGTATACATTTCCCCTGTGGGACCATGACTTTGAATATCGGTAACCCTGATGTAGCCAAGAAACTGAGCACACTTGATTAAGGATAAACTGTTTACTGTTAAGTTAAAGACAGACAGACAGGAAAACCGCAATCTGCAGACTGTGGAGAAGCGAGCTTTTAAACGTCTTCTTCCTATGCCTTGACGATCACCCTCTAGGAGGCTGATACTGGTGCATCACGGTCAGCGGCACTGAGAGGACTGTGAGAAACCAGCAAGGTAGGGAGCACCGTCCCTCCTTAGATTACTGTCAAGACTATGCAGCAGAACAGAACAGACCTCGTGACCCCCTTTGGAGGGCAGGAATTAAATTTGACTGACAAATTTTAAGGCTTGGAACCTAATCTAGTTACTTCTTTAGGTTGTTCATCATCTTTACAGGGGTGAAAAACTATGAACACGAGCTCTGGTAACAAACAGCAAGGTGGACTCTAGAGATAAAGAAATCTGTTATCCAGAGATGGGGGAGGGTCAGGTAAGGGAAGAGGGAGGGCACTTATGAGCTAAGTGCAATCACATATACATGAGAGTGTCTTAATGAAATCTATTATTTTGCACACCAAGGGTCAGCTGCCAAAGGATACACGGCTGTCACAGCCCAGTAGGAAATGCAGAGGGACAGCAAGACGAAAGTTAAAACCGGGTAGACTAACGTGCTGGGGATGTAGCCAATGGCTCTGAAATGAAGCAAACAGTCATTGTTCAAAAAGACTCTGGATCAGATCTGTGCTTTCTCAATAATTAAATGTCCATTAAGAACTAGACGCAAGCCTTAGATTGGATCCCATAATAGTAGTAATAGCCACTGATAATTTCCTCCGGTGATGGGTGAAGCAAGTTATGAGCTGGCTTTGACATTCACTCATTCACTTTAAAGTGGGGTTTTCCCAGTGCCAGGTTCGCCTCCTGCACAAGACTTTCCGCTCCCCTCCCCTCTGAGTGGCCAGCGAAGACCTTGTGGGCCTTGTGTTAAAGTGTGGGATTTCTTTCCTGGTTCAGAGGCCTCTGTGCTGCGTTCAACACAGCATTGGCCTCTATAGTAGGCACCGTGTGGGCAGCTACTTCTCTGTGACATAGTTCACTCCATCTTAACAACGTGTCAGAGAGGCCACCCTTCTCTGCCTCACACCCACTACTTCCTGGGGAAGAGATGGTTGTGTTATCATCTCCCACAATGCAGGGACCCTTGAAGTAGATTTTCCCTCTAGAACATTTCCCCAGGTGACAGTTTGCAACACTGTCACAAGCAGCTTTTAAGTGGTTGCTTTTCTATGTCTCCAGATGGAACACATTTCTGTTTGGTATTACCAAGGAGAAATATCAAAGAACCTCCCCACATCAATGCCTGCTCACACAGCCTTGCCTGCTCACACACTCTTGCCTGCTCACACAGCCTTGCCTGCTCATACAGTCTTGCCTGCTCACACAGCCTTGCCTGCTCACACAGTCTTGCCTGCTCACACAGTCTTGCCTGCTCACACAGTCTTGCCTGCTCACACACCTTTGCCTGCTCACACAGTCTTGCCTGCTCACAAACCCTTGCCTGCTCACACAGTCTTGCCTGCTCACACACTCTTGCCTGCTCACACAGTCTTGCTGGCCTGACTCACTGCAGAGCTCCACTGTCCTTCTTTCCTGCACAATCTGAATTTAAGCTGTTAAGAATCCAAAACTTTACTCTGAACCTACTAATTCCAGCTCTTTCTTCTCCACACTCTATCAGCCTATCACAGTGATGCCAGCCCTCCAAAACTACACACACACACACACACACACACACACACACACACACACACACACGCATGCACACACATGCATACACACACACCCCATATGCACACACATATCACACACTCACAAACCACACACACACACAAACACACACCTCATGTACACACTCACCTGTACAATAAAGGCTGTAAGAAATGAGTTGAGTTATAGTGAAATAGACACAAATGTACCATTTAAGAAATAAATCCAGAAAATCAGTACTTTCCAAAGATAATGATAGGGCCCCATTTATTGTAAGGGGGAAAGTTTAACCAACAGCTTGTTAGCTGTCTAAACCACTGGCTTCAGGTGGAGCTATTATTATAATAATATGGCAATTTTGTTAAATTAGTCCTTAAAGATAATTAAAAATAATTCAGTCCTTGGTGGTTAACAACTTTGTTTCCACTGCTCTAAGCAGAGGGTCTGTGGCTTCCTGGGAGTCTTTTCCCTGCTCTCTCATTCACAACCTGACGGCACAGATTCTCTCCAGTGACCTTTTGGAATAGTCTGGAAACTATAGGTATTACTGAATCTTATGAAAGAGGTTTATTTTGCAACATTCTTTAAAACGAGAGTGGCCCTGGGCATTAAGTGTGCCTGAATTAGGTGTTTTACACACAGAATGCATGGTCAGGCGCTCGAGAGTCAGCACTTTGTCCAACAGGAATCCTGTCATGCGCACACAGGCACAGCACACAGTGGTATCATGGAATTACAGTGATTCTGCGCACTGCAGATTCTTTCAATCAGTAACCTTAGCACATGAGCCACCGTGGAGTAAGGTGGCCATGGTGCAGCCGGCTCCCTCCATTTGTACTTCACTACTTACATATTCTAACATACACATGTTCAAATGCGTGTGCAAGACTGCACAGGTTAGTTTGCACTGTGGTTTGGGGGCAGAAAGGACTTGTTAGAGGTGACCTTGACCTGTGCAATCTGAACTTAAACAAGTGTTCTTCAGTTTCTTCCTTAGGAAGTCCTGGTAGTGTGGGGGGTGCAGGGCAGACGTCCACTTCGTGCAGGGCTTGCTGTGCAGCCCACGCTATCTCCCGACACCCACTCACAGAGCTGCCATGCGGTCACCTCTCACCTCACATGGGAAGGGTGCACACAGGAAGATGCAGGAGCTTGCTAGCTAGGAAGTCTAGGTGAGCAGTGAAGTCCAGAGCCAGGGAGACATTTGGTCTCAAAACTAACGTGGAGCCATGTTAACTTCTGGTGTCCACACTAATGAGCACACATGTTCACAGACACCCCCGTGCACACACGTATCATGTGCACACATATGCATGCACATACACGTGTTCATTAACTATCACACACACAATGAAGGCACACATGTACCCACACACACATATCATGCGAACACACATGCATGCACACAAACTCACACACACATGCACACCCCATGCACACACATATGTGCACACATATGCATGCGCACACACATGCACACCCCCATGAACACACATATGTGCACACACATGCATGCACACACATGCACACTCCCATGCACACACATATCATGTGCACACATATGCATGCACACACTCACATACACATGCACACCCCGTGCTCACATATATCATGTGCACACATTTGCACACACACTCGCACACACACTCGCACACACACATACTCATGCACACTCACAACACATGCACACACACATGCACACATGCACACACACATGTGCACACACGAGGCCTGACATCTGCCATGAGCAGTGAGCCCTTACTTGCTTCCTTCCTTCAGCAGGGTGATGGCCACTCGGATCCGCCTCCTGAGGAAGATGAGCACGATGATGATGATGGCTTCAATGATGAACAAGATGATCACTGAACAAGAAAAGACATCAGTCTGCAGCACAGGTGAGCACCAGGAGCAGGCTTAGGACTGAGTTTATCAGACCATTTCTGCTAACTCTGATACTTCATGATATAACCAGTGTCTTCCTCCATCGAAATGCCAGTCTTAGAAACCCGTATCAACCCCTCCAAGAAGTGCTGAAAACACAGAGCAGAACCCGCATTGGATTTCAAGTCACCCCCTGAATTTGCTCCGTTTTCCCCCATGGAAGCATCTCTCCTGCATTGCAGATCTGGAGAAAGAGCATGGAAGAGGGAAGGGAGGAAGGCCAGCCAGAGAAGGCGGCTTTGAAGATGGCCACACTGCCTGTGGTGTCTGGCTCACCATGCTTTCTGGCTGACTAGGCAGAGGACACACTGCTGCACTTACACTTATATTCTGTGTGGCCCTCCCCACCACAGAAACTATGAGTAGATTGAAGGTGCAATCCAACTAGACATGGGCAGTAACTTCTTAGCATCAAAATGAAGGGACACAGCTCTGTTGGTAGAGCGCTTGCCTAGCAAGCCTGGTATTCCAGGCTTGATCCCCAGCGCTGTGTAAGCTGGGAATAGGATGATGGACACACAGAAAGACAGAAGATCAGAAATCCATGGCTATTCTAAACACAGAAGCATGGAGGCCAGACTGGCCGGAGACCCTGTCTCAGAAAACCAAACCACAGCACAAAAACAGAATCCAGTTTAGTGCTGGATTGAGATTTATAACTCTCGTGAGCTGAAATGCATAGAACTGTTACCCCATTGGAGCTGCTATGTGAAGAGAATGTGTCCTGAGGAATAAAATGCACATGTGTGAAAACTGCTGTAAAGTGAGGAAATCTTGAGTCCTGTGTTGTTCCTATCATCTGGGGACTTTTCTAGCCACAGGAGAAAAACCCTGGTCTCTTTTTTCCTTCCTCGAGTGGGTGAAGCAGTGTTACCTCTTTCTAGTATATACCCCTCACTTGCTCCATTTTCTTATCTGATAGCCAAATCTGCTTTTAAACAATTCTTGAAGTCAAACACTCTTGTTACACTGCACCTTCTTCCCCCAATTCTAACACACACCTTTAAGTCACAACAGTGTTAGAAAATGCCAACAAGCCTTTAATGCTTTAAATGACTTGTCAGTGGTTGTAAGATGCAGCCAAGCTGTAGAGATGTTAAGATGCAGATACCATGGGACCCTGAGATTGAGGAAATATGGTACTGAGAGCAAGAGACCCTGAAAGTATTAAACAAACTCCTGGGAGGCCAGATACCACACCCTTGATTGCTGGGCAGCTGTATTGCTCACATTGGTCACTTTCAGGGATGAGTGTTCATTGCCTCCCTCAGGTGGTGTATGTGAAATCCTAGTTTATGCTACACTTCAGGGAACATCTGTAGAAATCAGGTACCCCAAGTCATGGGAGGGAGTTGGTAATGAATCTTTGTACGTCCCTGTCTTCTCTAGTTAAACAATGCAGTCATTTTACAGGTACATCTTAGTCTCTTAAAACACTAATTTGAGCCCACAACTGTGGAGCATACTCATATTCTAAAATCATTTTCCTTGAACAAACCTAAGAAAATGAAATCATCAAAATTATCCTAAATTCTGGATTCTATATTCTACATCATGAAATTGCCTTGTCAAAAGTATTGTATATTAGATTTACACATTTATACAATGGCACGAGAATGGCTACATTAGAGAAACCTGATTGTCCTTTGAATTCATACATTCTAGTCCCTGTTTTTTGAGTAAGAACATACAACAGAAACATACTTGATAGAAAGCAGGCACTATAACTGAAGAGGAGATGTGAGCCTAAGGCTGAGACTTACCCAAGGTCAGACATGGAGCTAACTGCAAAAGCAGAAGGTGAGCTATTGCCTATCACAAGCCAGGGCTGATAAAATGGTCGTTTTTAGATTTGTAACTCTACTTGCTTCCAGGGATTTTCTGGAGCAATATACCTTAACATGTATGTTCTTCCTCCTGGTACCCCAATGTTTTCCCAACACAATCAGGTTTCAATCAATAATTGACAAATAGAGTGGGAACCTGAGGCCCATTTCAAAAGAGACTGGTATTGCCAGGATTTAAAACGTTTAGAAGGTTCTGTTGTTTCCTATAGGCACATGTGTCAATTTTCCAGTATCAGGTACTGATCATGTCCAAGGCATTTTTGTGAGTAGTTCTTCAAAGACAGCTGAGAGTGACCAGCATGGGCAGTGTGTCTAGGCTCCCTCCCAGAGTGGCCACAAGGTTCCAATGAATCCTGGGAAACAGTGCTCTCCTCTGGCAAGGACCAGCAATGGTATGTGGATGCCTGAGGCTTGGGGAGTCATCCAAATTCAGGAAACATGAAGAAAATGCAGCTCCAGATTTTTGTGGGTAAAAAGTTAAAAATAATGAAGACAAAGGTTACTATCTTTGGTAAGGGTTGAAAATGGAAAGGTAAAACCCAAGAATCTGGCCTCTCCATCAGGCCCTATGTAAGAAGAAAAAGAGAACAATTGGATTTACCAGATGGAATAGTGTGGTGGAGACTTGTGTCCTAAAGTCTGGTATGGGAACAGAGAAGATAGGCCACAAGGCCCTTTGCTCAAAATGCTTCACACTGGTAACCTAGTCGCATTTTGCTCTGACTAGGGACAGTGGCGTGCCTGCCAGATAAAACCTGGTCACACAGAGATTATGATAATTGGGACATATTATTTCTTGTGGACATACTCTCACCTGCCCTTGAATGTCCAGAGTTTCTTGGATGAGGCGGCAACAATAAGTTTTATGGAGATGGGTGTCATGCTGGTAATAACTGTAGGCATCAGACAATGTCTACAAGCCTCTTCCTCCACCCCTTCCCGAGACACGCGTGTGCCCGAGCGTGCCCGAGCGTGCCCGAGCGTGCGCTCGCGTGCGCACGCGCACACACACACACACACACACACACACACACACACACACACACGTAAGAAGCAATATGAATAATAATAAGGGGAAATTTTGAAACCAAAATTCAACGAGGAATTGTCAAAACCTAGATTCACGAACATGAATCTCCATTTATAGAAACATAAGCCAGAAACCATCTTTGAGATGATCTTGCTTTAGAAATTACTACCAACCTTAAATAACTCAATATTTTCAGTTATTTCTCACAATTCATACAATAAATAGATTGAAAGTTTTTCTATGAAAGTAAATAAGTGTCTTCTTTCTTTTAAAGAAAGCTCACAAAAATCAGCCACTTCTTCCTTTCTTAGAGTAACATCAATCAAGTCCGCATAATCAAACCAATTTAAACTAAAATTTGGGATTCTTCTAAAGTAGTGTTATCTTAGGCTGCACAATAAATTCACAACTTTCCAATTTATAGCTCGTGGACATTTACAGTCACCACCAGTGATTGACATGTTCAGCAGGGTACACCAAACTGAAGCTTCCTCTTGGACAAACAAGGCTTCTTCACTGTTAACCATTTTAACGAGACTGACTCTTACAATCTACTCACTCATTGAGAACCAAGTCTGTTTCATTGTTACCATTTTAACAAAACTGACTCTTACAATCTACTCAGTCATTGAGAACCAAGTCTGTTTCATTGTTACCATGTTAACAAAACTGACTCTTACAATCTACTCACTCATTGAGAGCCAAGTGTATTTCAAGAGAAAGAACATGCTGATGGTGGCTTTAAGCCCAGGTTCGTAAATCAGGATGGATGACTGTGGTTTCTGCTGAAGATCGATGTATTGCAGATAACAGTAGAATATGCCTTGAAAGGAAGAGAAAAGAACCAATATTCAGTGTTACTTTCTGAAGTGGAAGCCACACGCTTATCACACCCACCTAGATAAAAATGATCAATATGGTCATTTCTACAGAGCCAGAGTAGTGTTTGCCTGCAACAGTCTAACTGTGCTACTCTGGCTGACAGAAATGCTTTCTGAATTTATGTGACTTTCAACGCACTCCTGGCTTGTAGCAACCTTAACACCCACCAACAGGACTGTTATTTAATACATCTGTCCTGCAGGAAAATGTGCCAGCACCCCCTTATTTATATTAATTTATTATTTATTGGCTTATTTACCTTGTGTACTTCTATGAATCTTGAGAGCACTTTATTAGATGCATTCAAATTTAGAATTGGTTTTGTTTTAGTGAACTGGGTTGGTTCTGTTCCTAACAGCTTTATTTCAAGTTCCACTTTGATATGATTTTAGCTACTATAGATTTCTTTTCATAACTGCTATTTTTTAAAATCAATTCTTCCACTTTTAACTGTTGTGTTTCCTTACACATTCTGTAAGACTTGTAAATAACATACAGTTCCAAATAGGGTGTGCACATTTTAATCTTACCATTCTGTTCTGTTTTTAAGTTCTCTTCTAGTGTACTGCCATCTACTCTATTTTAATAACCACTCTTAGAAGTACACTGCATGCTGAGTAATCTAGTTCAAAGAGAATATTTAACAAGGAAATGCAAGGACCTTTGGTCAATTGGTGATCAGCTCCATTCTGGTTATTTGTACTAAGATATTGATCTTAGTTACATGCATTTTAACTTAAGAAAAATGCACCATTTTCTTTTTGAGAAAGGGTTTCTCTGTGTAGTCCTGACTGTCCTGGAACTCACTCAGTAGACCAGGCTGGCCTTGCAAACTCAGAGATCCCTCTGCCTCTGCCTCTGCCTTCTGAGTGCTGGGATTAAAGGCACATGCCATTACTGCCCAGCTGTTATTATTTTATAAGAATAAAGTTCACTTCACTTTACCTATTGTTTGCCAATTAATTTTCTTTGCTCACTCTCTTTCATGAGTCCCACACTATGAGGAATCATTTTCCTTTCCTCTCTATTCAGGCATCAGGAAGCACACCCCGTCACACACACAGCCGTCCTCACAGCTGTCTCCTTGGCCAGGGCTCACTGCATGCTCACACATGGACTGCTGCAGTAGCCTCCCAACTGGTCTGATTGTTTCTGCTCTTGTCTTACTTAACACAGGGACCACAGTCATCCTCATGTCCCATCACTCTTCTGCTCAGAAGCACGCAGAGCCTGTTTACTTCACTCCAAGGGAAAATGGGGCCTCCCAATACCCTGTGTGACTCTGATGCTCTGTGAATTCTATGACCTCATCTCCTCACATTGACCCCTTTATGTCGCATACCCATCTGCTCAGCCCCCTAGCCATTCCTTCAGCATGTGGCTTCCTCAGGGCCTTTGCTCTCGCTGCACCCATGACTAGAACTCTCCCTGGTCACCACTTCATAACTGAATTGCTTCCTCCAGGTGTTTTCACATCTGTCTTCTACCTTGGTGTTGGGGGTGTAGCTCAGCGTAGAGTGCTTGCCACACAGCAACAACAGCAGCAATAACAACAGCAACAATGACACCGCCCCTCTCTGTCCTAACACTGTAGTGCTCACTCCTCCCCCTGCAGGGTGTGCTGTGTCCACCTGTGGTACATCGTGTCTTTCCTGTCACAACTACCACCGTCTAATATGCAGTTTACCTCACTGCAAGCTTGAACAAAGTGAAGACCTTCATTCATTTATTAGCCTGCTGTTACATGTTAAGAGTCCAACACAATGTGTGCCATAATTGCTCAAATGATGAATATGCATAAATGACCATGTGATCTCATGAATTTCTCTTCCTTTACTCTCCTTGGTTTAGCTATGGTCTCCTGGACCTATGGATTTATATCTTTCAAATACGACTGACATGTGTGGCATCATTCTTTCTGGTTATTATTCTTTCTCTGTCTTATCCACACAACAGTATTTTAGTCACATTTTACTGTGTTTAAATCATTCTTTGAGATTTACTAATCTCTCAGCCCATTGGTTCTCTATTTTGACATTTAATGTATCAAATTTTTAAGTGTGTGTATGTGTGTGTGCATTCATGGGGGGTCATGCATGTGTCATATCACATGAGTGGAGATCCAAGGCTTTGTACAGTTAGTTCTCTCCTATGCCTTCATGCAGGACCCAGGGATAGAACTCAGGTCGCCAGGCTTGCATAGCAAGTGTTTATCCACCAAGTCATGTCACAATGCTTTGATTTAATTTTTAATCTAACAATATTTTTATTTTGGAAATTCCATTTGGTTCATCTTCACCCAGGCATCTCTGTTACTTAGTTTTGTGATTTCATCTTTCACTCATTAAACATTTTATACATACTTATTTCTGCATTTTTCTACAACTGGATTTATTGCACATTTCAATCTGACACTGATGGTTTCTGTCCATATCCATAGACGACTCCTTCCTGTGATGTTGATTTTGAGTTGAGAGCACTTGCATAAATCGAGGGTGATTTCATCTACACAGGATTGGCATTTGCCCTGACGGCAGCCAAAGTGTGCGCCAAACACAGACAGCATCTGGGTCTCTTTCAGGATCCCAGGCTGAACATAGGAGGGTCATGAGACTCCAATGCCCCTCACAGTCTGTTCATCTTGGTGAGACTCTTTCATTATCACACACAGACACACACACACACACACAGGCACACACACTTGCACACACACACTTGCACACACAGAGACACACACTTGTGCACACACTTGCACACACATGCACTTGCACACATGCACACACACTTGCACACACAGGCACACACACTTGCACACACACACTTGCACACAGTCTAGCTTGTTAATGCACTCACTGTGCCATGTCCACACTATTCTATGCTTTAATAAATTTGGTGCTATCGATAAGAATGTTTGGCTTTTCCATCATACTAAATAATCAGTTGTCCCAAACAGTCAGAGGCCAGTCACATGCAGTCACACTGACTTACAGTTTTCAACCTAAATGGACATTTTCTCACTGTGAATGGCTTCAAGCTTAATTGCCATTCAGTTAATTGTTGGGTTAGCACTACCTGGGGAGCTGACAGGCCACTGAGACCGATGGTTTTATTTGTACATTGTATATATTGTCCATCTCTCCATTTGCAGTGTCAAGGCTGTTATACAGCCAATCTCAGACAAGTCAGTGAAGCCAATGGCAGACTTTATTGCCCTTCCCACCTTGGTGGAAAAGAGAGATTGGATCATAACCTAGTCTCTCCAGTGGAAATCAGGTAGGACACACAAAAAGATCAGGGATAGTAGTTCCCAGGCTCCTCCACCAGACCAACCAATGACAGAAAGAGTTATGGAGAAGACATATGTGAAATTAAATGAATGCTGTAAAGTTGATGATCTAAACTAATTAAGCCTAAGGCAAGTAAATGGGTTCTGATAATTGCTAATGACATTATTCTGATATTTGGCAATTTTAAGAGTTGTGTTACCTACCATATCCTATAATTCCAAGCACACCAAACATGAAGACACAGAAGAGGAATCCTGCTGTGAACCTCAGGAGTATCAAAAAAATCCAACTCAGTGCCATGGCAACCGTCAGCCCACTGTAGGCAAAACCCACAACAGACAGAGTCAGGTGTGCTAAGTGCAGCATAACCCCAACATCATGATAAGAGCCTTTTCTGTTTGAAACCGTTCCCGAGTATTCTACTTTACCTGGCTGGAGTAACACATATGATTCTGAGAAACATAAGCAATGTTTTCACTAAGAACTTCACATGAAAGAGGAACCTGGAGAACCAGTGAGCACTTTACACCCCAAACATCTGTCTCCAGAAACCAGACTACAGCAGCCTGTTCAAGCAAACTGCAGCTCCCCCAGCTCACGGCTTTGACCTGTCAATAACACTCTCCAAATTGACTTTTCCCCTTTACACCCTTCTACTTAGTGCTAAATTATAAGAGCAAGTGTGTGGTGAAACTGTGACAACCTGGTGACTCAAGGAAACATCCCAGAACACAGCTGTTTGGAAGAAACAGAATGGACTTAATGTGGAAAAAATGAGAAAGACAACTGGCCACACAGTTCCTGAACTTGTGACTTTGTAGTCATTGTCACAGTAAATTATTTTGACCCCATACAGCATCTATTTGGGATCCCAAGGGATCTGGGTACATGACCTGCAGTCAAGACTAGTCTCCTGGCTATTTGGCTTTATTAAGCATAAAGAGTGAATATTTTCTCTCTGCTTTAGTTTCTCCCAGGGGCCTGACTGGGGTACTAGAGGAATGTGTCCACCCTAGCCCCATCCAGGTTACAGTCAGAATGGAGTCTTCTGACACAATCTCCTCAAAGAGAATTCATTAGTACTGGAGAGTTGACCTACTCTCCTATTAGTTAATGACAACCAGGATGAAATCTGCAAGCTACCAGTCAGCATCAGACAGGGTCTGTTGTATTCATGGGGAATAGAGTCTCAAATGCCATCTTTTAAGTTCCCTACGTAATACCTGTCACTGGATAGATGACTGTGTGGTATTGAAGTTCCTTCTCTGGTGGAGAAGGAAATTCAAAACCCTTTTCTCTCTTGAAATTATAGAAACTTTAATGATTAAAGTTTAAATATGGCGAAGGATTACTCTACTGTATATCCCCAAGTGAATCTTAAAACAGTATTTATGAAAGATTTTGGAGCAGAAAGGCTAGAAATAAGGAGAGGGAGTGGCTAAGGGTCCAGGGATGGGAGGAGGTCCGGGGTGGACACAGGTTTAGTGTGTGTTGGGTGAGTTGTGTCTAATAAAGAGTGGACAAACACTAAGGGAGCAAGAATTAAAGAAATGACCTAGTGGCATTTGTTTGTGACAGTAGGAAGCATGTTTAACTACTGTCAAGTGCAGGCTGCAACCTTGGCTGTGGAGTCATTTACGTGTAGAACAGTGAATCAGTAAAACCTCACAAACTGGCTCTAAACTTTTAAACATGATCTTTTAGTATTCCATCACAACACAGAGCCAAATTCAGCAAATCTGCTGTGCTTAAAGATATGGTATCTAGCTTGTTCCACTCTTACTTCTATAGCTGCCTCTGAACGCACATTGCTGTGTATCTACTATGTTTTAAGAACTATACTGTGAGCCAGAGAGATAAAGATAAGTTGGACACAGTCGTCATCCTAAGGAGTGGATAGTTTAGCTGGGTATGGAAGTCCACACCACTAATCCCGCATGTGAGAGGTAGAGGTAGGAAGAGGAGTTCAAGGCCAACCTTCTCAGCTACTTAGTTCAAGGCTAACCCTGGCTACAGAAGACACAGTTTCAAGAAAACAAAAAGGAAAAAAGAACAGAAGTTGTCAGTTTATTGGAGGAAAGAACCAGGCAAATAAAATATATCATGGAAGATGTGTTGAAGATAAGTAGCTATGTGTACATAGAGGTATGTACACATAAACAATGGGTAGGAGAAAATGGGAGGGAAGTTGTTTATCTATGGAAAATCATAGAAGTTTTGTGTCACCAAAAAGTCAGGGAAACCAAACCATGCCCACCTCTGTGACATGTGGAGAGCAGAACACAGGACCCCAGACGCTGCAGCAGGGACTTGGTCTGTATACCGGTTCTACTAGTGAATTAACATTTAACTTGAAACTAATGTTCTTATGAGCATATTTTCAAGGGTACCTGCCCTGCTCCTACCCCCATGTGGAAAGGAAAATGATCCTGAGGCCTGAGTTCACTTTTCACCCTTTAATAAGAACAAGGGAGTTGAAGAGTCTACAAAGGTCATCAGAAAGCATCTAGAGAACACACGAGTAGTCTCACTCACATGAGAATCCATTTCCACGTAGTTGCGTAGTCTTCAAACACCTTAAGCCCAATATTCCTGGCATCAAGGATTTTAGTGATGCCTCTTCATTCAGTGAGGGAAAAGTCAATTATTTTTGGTTAATATTAGAAAAAATTTCTTATGATAAAAAAGTATTTTGCAAGATTCTATTCAAGGCATGCTTTTAGACAATGTCTGCTTTAGTGACTCTTCACTGACCATAACAACCCATCAACTGTCTTTTCAGGAAGCCCCCAAATGTAGCTGTATTTCCCTATACAGAGGAGCTGGCCATCAGAAACAGGACTGGATTCTTATACAGCCCACACCGTCTGCCCTCACCATGGCAGAAACTCCTCTGTAGAAGTCAAATTCTAGATCTGACCATGCATACGGTCCTAATCCCTCTCACTGCGTCTCTGTCACGTGGTAGAATCATGTAATACAGATCAAAGTATGCACAGATTATTGTGTCACGCAGAATGGCACTGCCAAATCTTCCCTACCAGCCCCCATCGCAGCCTGTCCCTCTTCTAAAGTAACCACTATCCTACTACTGTGATATGTGTTTGCATCACGGACAACTGAGTTTTGCTCTGCATTTTGTGTCCTTGGAATCATACGTGTATCGGTACTTTATAGGTTTTCACACAGCTTCCTATTTCTGAGGCTCATTCACATTGCTATTAAATTCTAAATATGAAGGGGGTACTATGTCACCAGCACTATCTATGCCCTTTTTTTAAGAAAAAAAAAAGAGAAATCATTTTCAGGAGTCCTTTAATTTTGTTTTTAACTCTGCAGGTGAGCTATGAAAGAGAATGTCTACACCTGGGCACCTGTGAACCGGGCACAAATTAAAGGAAATGTGTTTCTCAACAATCTCAGCTACTGTGTGCCACATACAGCCAAACAAACAGTGGGGGACTGGCTGTGCCCAGACTGATTTGTAGACTCGGATCTGGCAAGAGCACCTTTCTTTGCACCAGATCCTCATGTTTACTGATGAGGGAAGGCTTAACCACTCTGAAAGATGCCGTTCTTTCTAATCTAGAGTGACACCTGTACTTCACCATACTACACAAGCGATTTCCCGTAACTCCGAGTGGTGCTTTAATATTTTATGTAATAACTAAATGCATCAAATCAACACAGAGAGGGAGAATACCTTGTAGCTTCCCTGAACTCCATGATGTTTCTGGTCTTCCCGCTTCCGTCTTTAAGATGTACACTACTCTCTGTTACTAAGGTCCCATTGATTTTTGAGAAGTCAGGCAGGCACCTCTGAAGAACTGTGCAAGAGCGTGAAACATACAGAAAACACCTTTTTACTGTTAGCTACAGCCAGGCTCTTGCTGGGCATGACATGTGCTCAGGACAGATAGCTAATCACCCTTTATTGACATCTTCAGGACTTTCTGCTGACTGTGAGACTGAAATGCAAACATTATCCCGATAGGGAGTCACGTCCCAACACATGAGCGTCTCATCAACCCCCACAAACAAGATGTACAGGTGAAGTGACGTTGGCTCATCCCGTGTGAGCTGAGCACACTTTGACAGAAAGGCTGCTTGCATGATGGGAGGAGTTTGGGGCTGTCACTTAACAGGTTTGAGATGCGAAGAGATGCAGCTAAGTGGGTTCAGTGCCTTGCGATGGGGAGGTCCTTCTGTGTGTATGCTTGTCTTATTGGTTAATGATAAAAACGCTGTTGGCCAATATGGAAGCCAGATAGGTGGGACTGGGAGAGAAGGAGGATTCTGGGAAATGTAGTAAAGAGGAGTCGTCATTTGATCCCGGGAAGAGAGGACGCATGCCACTGGCTGGCATCCTTGATAAGTTTTCATAAAATATATAGATTAGTAGTTATGGTTGATAAATAAGACTGAGCCAGCAAATAAGAAGTCCTAGTCATTGGCCAGCAGCATTGTAACTAATGAGACTCTATGTTATTTGGGGGCCCTAACATGGTGGTGGAACTCAGGCGGCTGACGGAAAGAGTTATCTTTACACCTGTGTGAAGGCTTGGGTTCGGTCCTGAACACCAGAAGAAGTGGTGATCCCAGCACTTGGGAGGTGCAGGCAGGAGGATCCGAAGTTCATGGTCACTCTTAGCTATCTAAGATCAGCCTGGGATAGATGAGAGCGGTTTTGAAAATATTTTTAAATATTCCTCCGAGACACCTTGGAAACTAGAGTCTAGTAAATGATTCCTGGAAGAATAAGAGCCAGCTCAAGCTTCAAGCTCCAGTGAAGATGGGACTGCTGGTAACGAATTCTTAATAAGTTGCCTCCTTGCCAGCAATGTTACCCACGTGTCATTGAAGGATGGAAGCTATGGATGGAGGGCCCCACCGACTGACATCATTTCTGAGAAGAGTTAAATCGTTGTTCAGTCTTGTGTGGTTTTGTTTTGATCACACAGAGTCTGAGCCTCTACAAATACACTACTTTAACGACGTGTCACGGCTGCTGGGTACCAAATGTATTCTAAAGTATTACAGCCCCAATTTAAAATGAAGATGTAAGAGAAACCAGAAGTGGATAGAAAATTTTCATATTTTTTCTTGTAAGTAGTATCACTAATTTATGTGTAGAGCTTGAACCTATAATATTGAAGCAATTGGTATAGGGAACAAGCTTCCCTATGAAGCTTTCCGGTTTTCCCTGTCCTGCCTACCCTTCTCTGTCTCTCAAAGTCTGATGAAGAAGCTGATTTCTTTCGTGACTTCTCCACCTTCCCCTGCTTCAGCTCCCCCTTCTGGGGCAGATCAGAGGTGTTAGCCGCTGTGACACCTTTCTGCTCACTCTCAGTCCAGCCAGATTCTTGCTTCCCCCCTCCTCAGATGACCTCATCCCTCATCCCTACTCCTTCCCCAGGGGGGTGCTGGCACACAGTAGGGCTCAGTATATTTCTTCTCTCTCATCCTTTCTAGTCCTTTTTTTTTTTTTTTTTTTTTTTTACATCCTAGGTGTAAATTTTCACCTAGAAGTTCCCCTGGCCTTATTCTACATATTATTTCTGGTAATCACTTCCAATCTGTGAAGGCCCAATAATTAATACATTAATCAATATGCTCGGTATGCATTTGGAAAATACAAACAATATGAAGAAAAGTTACAAAATGATACAGGGTCCAGCACCCACAGTGAGCCATAAGATTCTGCTGTCCTGTTTCCTTCCCGTCTTTCTTCTCCATCTCTCCCTTTTTGAAAGCCAAAAGAATTCGGGGAACAGAATTCTTTTTTTCCTCCTCTCATGTAATCTTACTTGGTCTACTTTTATAAACAATTTAAGGACTATGTGTTATTAGTTGTACACTGCCATTTAGTGTTAAGAAGAACAATCTGTGTTAAGAACAATCCAATTGAGATGCTGATCTCACTGCCTCCATTTTTATTAGACTATGAGAGATTATGGATTATACATTTTATATCCCCAATGCATACTTTGTTTTATTTTTTATATTTTTTATCTAGAAACAATCTTATTTTACATATCAATCCCCATTTCCCTTCCCTCCTATGCCGCCTACTTACCCTCTCAACCCACCCCCTCGCCCACTCCCCAAGGATAGTGAGGCCCTACATGAGCTATCATCAAAGTCTGTTACATCATTTGGGGGAGGGCCTAGGCCCTCCTCTGTGTATCTGGGCTGAAATAGTATCCCTCTGTAGGGACTGGGCTCCCGAAGTCCATTTGTGCTCTAGGGATAAATACTGGCTCCACTGATAGAGGTCGCACAGACTGCCCAGGCCTCCTAGCTGGCACCCACATTCAGAGGGTTTGGTTTGGTCCAATGCTGGCTCCCCTGCTTTATGACTGGGGTCCAGTGTGCTCTCACTAGGTCAGGTCAGCTATTTCTGTAGGTTTCCCCAGCATGGTCTTGACTCCTTTGCTCATTACTCCTCTCTCTCTGCAACTGGATTCCAGGAGTATGGCTCAGTGTTTAGCTGTGGGTCTCTGCTTCTGCTTCCATCAGCCACTAGATGAAGGCTCTAGGATGGCATATAAGGTAGTTATCAATCTCATTATCGGGGAAGGGCATTTAAGGTAGCCTCTCTACTATTGCTTAGATTGCTAGTTAGTGTCATCCATGTAGATCTCTGGACATTTCCCTAGTGCCAGATTTCTCTTTAGTGGCGCCCTCTATTAAGATGTCTCTTTTCTCCCTCTCCTCTATTCCTCCCCTGACACCACCTTCCTGATCCCTCATGTCCTTCTCTTCTCCCCTTCTCTTTTTCCTCCCTCCCTCCCCTCCCCTCCCCTCCCCTCGCTCCCAACTTGCTCAGGAGTTCTTGTCCCTTTCCCCTTCTTCAGGGAGAGCATACATTTCTCTCTTAGAGTCCTCCTTGTTTCCTAGTTTCTCTGATGTGTGGATTGTAGGCTGGTAATCCTTTACTTTATGTCTAATATCCACATATGAGTGAGTACATACCATTTTTGTCTTCTTGTGACTGGGTTACCTCACTCAGGATAGTTTCTTCTAGTTCCATCCATTTGCCTGTGAATTTCAAGATTCCATTGTTTTCTTCTGCTGAGCAGTACTCCATTGTGTAAATGTACCACAATTTCTCTATCCATTCTTCAGTTGAGGGGCATCTAGGTTGCTTCCAGGTTCTGACTATTACAAATAATGCTGCTATGAACATGGTTCAACAGATGTCCTTGTTGTATGAATGTGCCTAAGAGTGGAATTGCTGGATCTTGAGGTAGACTAATTCCCATTTTCTGGAGGAATCTCCATACTGATTTCCAAAGTGGCCGTACAAGTTTGCACTCCCATCAGCAATGAAGGAGTGTTCCCTTTTCTCCACATCCTCTCCAGCATAAACTGTCATTGGTGTTTTTTATTTTGGCCATTCTGACAGGAGTGAGATGGTATCTCAGAGTTGTTTTGATTTGCATTTCCCTGATGGCTAAGGATGTTGAGCACTTTCTTATGTGTCTTTCAGCCATTTTAGATTCCTCCATTGAGAATTCTCTATTTAGCTCTGTACCCCACTTTTTAATTGGGTGGTTTGGTGTTTTGGAGACTAGCTTCGTGAGTTCTTTGTATATTTTGGAAATCAGTCCTCTGTCAGATGTGGGGTTGGTGAATATCTTTTCCCATTCTGTGGGCTGCCGTTTTGCCTTGTTGACTGTGCCTTACAGAAGCTTCTCAGTTTCAGGAGGTCACTAAGATAGACAATTAATAAATGGGACCCCCAACGTATATTTTAAAACATGTGATTTGACTAAGCTCTGTGAGAGCAGCTACTTCTGCTTTTCCCATAAGAAGTTTCCATGCTGTCTTTGGCCGCACACAGCTAGCACCTTCTGGGGTTCCTGGTGATCGACATTTCTCACATAGCAGGGAATTGAGGACTCTGCTTCAAAGTTTTCAATGGATCAGCTAAGGATGATGGGAACACTCAACTTTCGTGGCAACTCATTCACCGTACTTGACTTCCTATCTAGTTTGGTACCCATTACCTTTCCTTGCCCTTAGAAGCACCATGCAGTCATTGTGGGAGAATTGAAGAATAGAAATAGGAGAGCGAACCCAGGTTTGTCGGCCTCCCCCCACACACTGGCAAACAACTCGGTATTTTTGGCAGTATTTTTCTGATCTTTTTCCTTAAATAATTTCTGGGATTCATTTTAATTTATATATGCTTGGCATTATACCTGCAACAGTTTGCATTTTACTAGATAGTGATGTGCTTTGCTCTATATTTGTTAGTTCTAAGATATTTCCTCTCACAACCACACTGTATTATTTCAGGGTTTGCTTGCCTTTGGGTATTGCAACCTTTCATTTCTCTCCAACCCCCAACACCTGTGACTTCTGAGTTCTGTATTAATCGCTCTCTGCCTTACTCTGAATGAACACTGTGTTGGAAATCTTCACATAAAGCTTTTTCTATGTAACTAGAATTACAGCCTTCAGAGAAGAAAATGAGTGGTTATTTCAGCTTTTCTAAACAGCTTATCAGTTTATGCTTAAACAGTAAAGAAATAAAAATGCATATTCATCAAAGAAGCATAGAATAATTTCAAATGTCAAGTTGGGAATACAAGACACACAGCTTAGAAACTACTTCTTGGCAATTTCTGAACGCTTTCGTGTGACCTCAGGAGTAGGTGTGCATGACTGTTGGCGTGTGCTTGCGGCATGCATAGGATCGCACCAGTGGGCTTCTGAAAATCAATCCTATTGATTCCTAATGTGCTTACGTAGCAAAGCCCCAAACCTTACAGAGCTCTGGTAGGAATGCTCCACATGCCTGAGGACGGACGTGGCCAGAGACACTGCTCCTCACTAACTCTGGGCTCTCAGGGCAGGACTGAACATTTCTCAGCCTCAGCTTATCAACTGAAGAAACTCACTTAAATCACATTTTGGTGGATTCTATGTTTCAAAGGTAAGATAATTACCACTTACAAGGTCTGCTTGGATAGACTGCTGGGGGACAATCACCGCGGGACAGAAGTTCTGAGAGAGACTGAAAGGGAAGGGGGGGATATTAACACTTCAAAGCCAGCAATGACCACTTTGACTCTCAATATCAAAATTTTGAGTTTGAAATCTTAATTTCACATCTCATTTTCCCAAATTGTCTCCCCACTGTCAGCAATTATAAGATTATCATATACAAATTATTTTTGGGAAAAATGCCTCTAAATGCTCTAAATGAATCAACAGAGATAAAAAAAGAAAACGAAAAAACAAAACAAAACAAAAAACCCCAATATATTACAAAAGCAAGGCACACCTCTGAAGAGACCACACTCAATCTCTGACCATTTAACATTTTTCTGAAAAACAGCATTTTCTATGATTAACAATCAATTTTAATAGTATTTAATATAATAAAGTTTTAGAAATCTCCTGTGTGTGTCAAACCTAGGAAAGAGTGGGCTTAAACATTTTTATTGAATTGTTTTATTTAGTGTGTGTGTGCATATGTGTCTGAGTGTGTGTGTGTGTGTGTGTGTACACGTGGAGGTCCTATTACCAGATTCAGTTTTCTCTTTCTATCATTTTGGTGTCAGTGTTGGGGATCTAGCAGTATGGTTTTGTAATGATGACTCTAGGTGACGTAAAATTCTAGCTCTTGTCACCAACAAACCCACCCGGATGGAGCCCATCTCTCAGTTGGAGGTAACTAAGCCCACCTCAGTCTTTCCGACCTGACAAGAGTACACAGTGACACACCATGAAGAGTGTGTCTTTGTCTACATGGTGTGCATCATGAATTCTTTGTCTTGATGAGTGTCTACACAGTGATACACCAAGAACAGTGTGTGTGTTTCTGAGTGTCCGTGTAAGCTTGTGTTTTATTGGAATGGCACCGTTAATGTTTATTTTCTAGATCTGGACATTTTTCCAGTAGCGAACTAGGATGTTCAAAATAGCAGCTAAGTTCCTTCTAAGCTAAGCGTGAGCTCGAGTACACACACCTTTGCAGGCCTGGCCGTGGTCTTGCAGAACTGGCGATAGTATTCCCAGTGATTTTTGTCTTCTCGGGTCAAAAATTGCATTTCCAAGTAGGTTAGAAATCTCTCAGGGCACTTGGAGACGCAGATCTGTGGAGCAGAGAAGCATAGTGATAAGGTCATTGGGGCGGTTGCCTCTAAGGAGATGCCTCCAAGGTTGGATGGGCTTCTGAACTCCCCACCAGGATGAAGAGTAAAACATCATTTTTCACCTAAGTGACTTAAATCATGCTTCTAGTTTTATTGTGTAAAATTAAATTGAGTACAGAATGGTACCAACCTGTACTTCTTGCTTTCTTGGTCTTGTGTTAAAACAAGATATTGAACAGTAGTGATACCTTATGATGTTCGAGACCACGGTAGCGTTACCAAACCAAGCATTTTCGTGACTCTCCTTTCCCGCCTCTTCATACAGTTGCCCGTGCCCCTCCCCCATCTCCTATTATTTTCCCATTTCACGTCCCATGCGTCCCTTCTTCCCACCTTCCCTCCGTCCTCGTCACCTAATACCAACCTCTCTAGGAACGTAAAACGTCAAGTGAGGTGACCCAAGCAAATAAGACAAAGCCAGCATGTTCTTTCTCGTAGATTCTAGCCTGTGATATGTGAAGTTTAAAAAGCCTAGATGGATTTATTATTTTAACTTGATATTTTGAGATAAATGTATATCCACAAGTAGCTGTGAGACACAGAAGTTTCTACATGCTCGTCACGCAGATTCCCCGGACGGTAATACTTTGCGTAACTGTAAGGTAATTTTATATTCACTCACTTCACTTAGATGGTGCTGATTTTATGTCCTTTCAGTGCGTGACTGTGAGGGACGGTTCTGTGTGCAGATCTGGGGACTTCTACCACAGAACAATGATGATCTTAAAGCCCCCTTTAAAGGTTTTCATCTTTATTATTTGTGTGCATGAGGGTGCAGTATGTGCAATGCGCATGCAGTGTCTGCAGAGGCCACAAGAGGGCAGCCGACTCCCCAGGGCTGGAGTTAGCGGAGGTCGCGAGTCACCCCAGCAAGGATGCCGAGGAACTGAACCCAGGTCCTCTGCAAGAGCGGCAAGTACTATTCACTATCTCTCCATCTCCATCACGGCTTTTTAATATGGCATTTCTTACGATTGTATTAATAGATAGGAGTATAATTCAAGGTTAATTTTGTAGTCTGTATATATTCTAGGTTAGAGTCTTGCTTTGTTTTCTATATGAATGAAATGACTTTGAAATTTTGTGTCATTTGTTAATGTGCATGGGAAGTATTCATCAGTGTGCCCATGAGTTACTCATAATTCTGAAAGCATAATTAGACTTTGTCACTATAAGAAATAAGCAAGATCCAGATATCTGCGATGATTAATCACCAGTGAAGTCTTTATCAACACTAGACATGGGCAAGAGAGGTCACCTATGCAATTATTTTACAATAACGGACTTGGGTTGTGTCAGTGACAGACCAAGTTACTGTGGTCATCCGTGGAGCCAAGACAAAGTGACAGCAATGTAATGCGCAATCCCATAACGAGATGGTTGGATTGGGGAGGTGCAGGCTGTTGTTTTTGCTTCTGCTTATGATCTTTTATTTGTCTTTTATTTGTGTTAATTAATTTATTTTTATTTTATGTGCATTGGCGTTTTGCCTGCATGTGTATCTGTGCGAGGGTGTCGGATCCCCAAACTGGAGTTACGGACAGTTGTGAGCTGCCGTATGGTTGCTGGGAAATGAACCCAGGTCCACTGGAAGAACAGCCAGTGCTCTTAACCACTGAGCCATCTCTCCAGCCCTTGCTTATGACTTTAAAAATAAACAAAAGCCACATCAAACTGTGAGCACGGCATCAGTTTCCACGCATTTCCCATCAGTTCAGCTCCTCCTTGTGGAGATGCTCCAGAGGCTGTTCCAGCCTCTCCCATCCATCCTTTAGTAATTTTAGTTTTTGACAATTTCATATTCCGCATCATGATCTTCATACACCCATTACCCCTCCCTTTCATCTCCTTCCCACCCGATGAAACTCCTCCTCTTCTAGAGTTCTTTTGCATTTTATGACACACTAAGTTTAATTAGGGTTCTTTGCATGACTTATAGGTATGGAGTTATTTTGTTTTTATTTTTGGATCACCAGCTAACAGCGCTCCGGGGAGGAGTGAGGCTTCAGGGTGAGCCTCTCCCCCACTGTGATGGACATTGATGGGCCCACCCTGCATGTGGCTGCTATGATCTCATGGGTGCAGAGGCCATGCCGTGTGCAGAGGACTGCATTTCACAGCCATCTTCTCCATCCTCCTGCTCGGGAAATCCTTCTGTGCATTCTTCTGCCACATTCCCTGACTCCTGGAGTACGTGACAAAGATGAGCAGTCAGCAGTAACTTATTCCCAGCACATTATTATATATATTATATATGTTATTATAGCTTTCATCTTGCTCGTCAGTGAACCCTGTGAGCTATACTGCCAACTCGTCAGCAGCATAGAACTATGGTGCATTGGTGGCATGGCTATTATGTGGGTAACCAGCTGCTTTCCGATTGGATTTGAGTCCTGCTCTACATGAAGGAATTTATATCCGGTACAATAAACCCAGTCAGAAGTGCATGGGCAGGGATACACAGGCTCTGGGGGAGGGGAGCTACTACTGCTGTTTTTCTGAATAGGTGTGCTACAAAATTGCCTTCTAAATATTTATATTTTTATATCCACGGATTAGTACTAGTCTCAGCATTGTTCAGGGAAGCTTCTGCTGGTGGCAGATTACAGATAATGCAGAGACTAATAGCTGGTCACAGTGCTGGCCATTTTTCCTACTGGCTGCCCCCTGTAGGCAGTTAGGTAAAACCACAGCTGCTAACCAGGCAGCTTTCTCTCCCTTTGCCATTTTTTTTTCTTCTGTCGACATTGGCAGTTGGTGTTGACCACACAGTTAATTAGGAGAACTGAATACACGCCTCCAGTCTGGCAATCATGTTGTGTGATAGCAGCAGAAATCCAGGGCCTTCTAGAAGTTTGACAGCATGAAAAAGGGCAGCTCCATTCACCACCTATCCTTACACCTCACATACGTGTGCACCGCTCTGTGTCTCCTCTGTCTGTCTGTCTGTCTGTCTGTCTGTCTGTCTGTCTCTCTCTCTCTCTCTCTCTCTCTCTCTCTCTCTCTCTCTCTCACACACACACACACACACACGCTTACATAATTCTAGAGAGAGCACTGGAGGCCTCTCAGCTAAAGAGCTGTATCTAAACACTGACAACATCCAACATGTCCACGTGTTTCCTAAGAAGGTCAAAGTCATTGTCAATGTGAGTGGGAAGACTCACTCTGATTGCAGCCACGCTGAATAAATGATGCATGTATTAGGAGATTTTGCCCAGAGCCATGTTAGCTTTGGCTCTTTGCTCATAAGATGGTGTAAGACTCAAGAGGGATACATTTCGGCACATTTATAAAAGTGAGAATGTGAAGAACTAATGCCTTATTGAGCTTTGTATAACGTGAGGTACTGCTCCTGGCAATTCTACACTTACTACACATGCACACGTATACTACACATGCAAGCTGGTGCATATACAACACATAAAAGAAAGCAATTAAAATGGGAACAAGTAGTTTGTCAAAGAGAGTCACATCAAACTCCATTCTGAACATAAATCATCTGTCTAAAGAAGGAAACACAGCAACTGCTCTGACTTCTTTCCCTCCATCAGACCAGTTTGTTCACTTCAAATGGGACGCTGATTCGAAGCAATTAACACTTAATTAAAGGAAGGTCACACTGAGGCTGGGTATCTAACTGATCCTGCTCTGTTCTTCAAGTGCCTGTGGCACGAGTCTGGACCAGGTTGCCAGCTGATAAAAACATAACACACAGAATACAGCTCGGATCTATAAATACACTATTGCAGGGCTGGTTGACACAGAATGCCAAACAGCAGTTGCAACAAAACCCCGAGCTGCGGTCGCCGTGCATTCCACAGGGCACTTGCAGCCTCCTTCAGCGCTTGCTACATCATCAGCTCCAGTTGAGTTTAAACTATTTAAACAGGAATTAGACGCCAGGGAGAGCGAGTTGCACTATTTTTGTTATGTACATTTCCTATATAATCTAGGAAACCACTTGTGAAAATAATAAACATGCCATTCTTGTTTTATTATAGGGACTTTGGTTTGTATGGTATAGTGGAAGGAGTAGGAAGACAGTCATTTATTCATTCACTAATTCTCTGGGGGTTTGAAGGTAACATGAACACAGCAGGAAACAAAACAGATGAGAATCCTTACCCTCAAGGTGCTTACCTTTTCATAAAGGGAGAAAACAATAAAAGGTTTGTTATAAGACAGGAATAATTGTTACCGAGGGCTAGACAAAGAGCCTAGTGAGTGAGCGATGGATGGGTGCAGTTACAGTTTGAGTGAGAGCTCTTGGCCTTCACACAAGCATGGGGACTTGAGTTTGGATCTCTAGCGCCATGTGAAAATCCAGGTGCAGCATCAAGCCCGGGGTCCCAGTCCTTGGGGATAGGCATCAGAGGATCACCAGCGGCCTTTAACCTAGCAGCCTAGCTGAATCAGTGAGCTTTGGCTTCAGTGAGAAACCCTGTCTCACAAAATAAAGTTGAGAAAAACAGAGGACACTCCAAGTCAGCCTCTGGTCCCACAGTCACACACATGTGAGCACACATGATCTCACTGAAAAGATAACAATTAGAGAAAGATTTTCATATGGTGGTGGATCCATGGAGCCACCTGGAAGAAGAGGGCTCAGCTCAGAGGAGAAAGCAGCAGCGGGAGCCGGCCGCCGTCCTTCAAAGAAAGCAGACAGAAGAGCACGGTGCTAGTCGAGCTTTGTTTCATCACGTCCTGTCTGGGCTTATTTATTTATTTAACCTGTACATCTTTCTGCTTAGAGGGGAACGAGGGAGTAATCTTCTAGAGTGTCACAGGTTACAAAGCCCAGGGAAGCCAGCCGTAGCTCTTGATAAACAGGGAACAGAATCGTTTAAAGCCAGTGCAGCAGCCAAGCGGCCAGGAGCTCAGCCAGCAAACAATTCCAGCCAGTTTGATAGGAACGACCAGAAACTTCAGCCACAACCACCTCCTCCCACAGATCCCATCAACCCCTGTGAGAGGAGCAGCAAATCTCAAGACTTTTTATTTTTGTACTTCCTTCTATTATGTTCTTAGAGTTGTTTTATGCCATTAAAATATTTGTGCTTTTTCCTCTTCTTCCTTTCATCCCATTTTATTTTCATATTTTCTCTAATTTATAATCATTTATCTCTTGCTCCAGGCTCTCCCCATCACATGCTCTTTCTCTTCTTATATTTAACTTTGATTTTCCCCTCTTTTCCTCCTGATCACCTTCCTTTATCTCATCCATCTGTTATCACCTTATGTCAGGTGATTTTAACCTCATCTGTTTCCTCCATGGTTTTATGAAGTTTTTCCCTCTATGCATACTGGTGGTACAGTGTGGTAGGCATCCTTGATTTAATTAGAGTGATTTCTGCATCTGATTTCTGCTGCTGTGGTTTGTTTTCCCTCAGTACAACCTCAGATCCAGCCTCCCAGAGAAGGCTGCTTGCTTAGACGACCCCAAACAACTAAAAAGAGACACACATCTCAACAGATGCACAAACCACAGTGTAGAAACAAAAGAATCATGGCAAAGCAAGGCAACATGGCTCTTCCAAACATTCACAGCTCCTCAGTAAATGAATCCAAAGATACAGAAATGATTGGAACACCAGACAGGGACTACTGGGCTGTGGTTACTTATAAGAGCAAATGGTTACATCACTGGAGTTCCCTAGTAACTCTGAAATAATTCATCTCTGTCCTAGCTGTGATTGAATGTGAATGAAGTGACATCAGGCTTGTGACTTCCTACCACACAGACAGACTCAACACGGATTTTCTGAATTCACCCTGAACGTTAGGGACTGCTAACACCACCATTAAGGCAGCCCTTGTCTTACCTGTGTAGTGGGGCACTGTAGCCTAAGAATCATGGAAGGGTTGGCACATCTGAACAGGTTAAAGTAAAGCAAAATGGTCTTGTTCCTGTTTAAAAAAGAAAAGTTTTGTCAGTGACGGTGGGACGGCTCCACAGCACACCAAAGCACAGACGCCTTTCAAGCATTGCCTTGAAACCAGCTTGGCGTTCTGGTTACGGTGTGGCATATTCTCAGACCACTTTTACAGCACCTAACAACCAGAGCACTGCTTTGTAATCAGTAAAAGTCGAAATACATTGTCTGCCAGAAAGAAACTGTTTATCATGAAGCAGAAGGTCACATTGTCGTTGGGAATCATGTTGGCACACATGTTCAACGGAAGGAGAAATTCATGATAGATTTATTTCAGAAAAAAGATCACTAAAATACAATTTGACTACGTGGGAATAAGTATTAAAGCACACGCAAAAAGAAATTACAATATCTTAATTTGGGGAATACAAAATTAAAAATCTTAATCTGATTTTTGCATTTATCCATTTCTTTAACGTAAGAATGTGTTACGTTGGTGATGTAAAAAAGCAATAGTTACACTTTGTATTGCAAACTGTACTAAGTGGCAGTGAACTCCCAATGGAATATTACGCTGTCATTTGAGATTCTCGTTGAATTTCAGTTATCCCATTAGGGAGATGAGGACCACAGCAGCTGCGGCCACTTCACGGTGACGAAGAAAGCACCTAAGAGGACAGGGGACTCAGCTTCAGCACAGAAAAGAAAAGTGTGGGTGTGGGATCCTGAGTGAGCCAAAAGCAAGGCTGCTTTGTATTCTCTGCAGAGAGAGGGGAGTCTGAAGGAGAGTTAGTCAAATCTCAGCATGCGGGGGTGTGTGTCCTGGGACAAAGCACTTGACAAAGGCAGCTTCGGAAGGACGTTTGTCTGGCTCAGGGATGCATCCCATCATAGTGGGGAGTCATAGCAAGATCATGAGGCAACTGGTCACGCTGCATCCATGGTCAGAAAACAGACGTGACCATCGAGGTTAACCATTACAATGCTCAAGAGAAAATCCGTGGTCAAATAAAAGTTTTACTAGAATCCTATGGACAGTCTCCTCGTCCTCCTCCTCCTCTATCTCTCTCTCTCCTCTGTCTCCCCCCGCCCCCGCCCCCGCCCCCCAGTCTCTGTGTGTGTTCAGTCTCTAACTCAGTCTCTTGTTAAATGTGTTGAAAGCCCAGCAATCTTCATTAGATGAAGTTCCTGTAGCAGCCAGAAGATGGCAGTGCAATCTACAAAATTCCCACCTTTTAGAGGCAATACTGAAGAACAGGAGGACTTCAAGCCCTAGGTCATGAGCAACTTCCCCTGTGCTGGACGGCAGAGAAAGTCACACAAGAAGGCAAAGCACCCGCTGAGCCCTTGAGTGAACACCCTTTCACTGGTGATTTCTGTGTTCAGATCATAAAGCCCATGCTCCATTTTTTCCTGAATATTTGTGTTTGTTTTTCTTGGATGGTCAGTTATCTTTAATTTTGTTTACAAAGATTTTGGTGGTTTCCTTTTCTCCCCCTTTTAAGACAGGGCCTCTCTGTGTAACCCTGCTGTCCTGGAACTCACTCTATAGACCAGGATGGCCTGGAACTCAGAGATCTGCCTGCCTTTGCCTCCCGAGTGCTAGGATTACAGGGCTGGGTCACAACGGCTGGCCCTTTTGGAGGTTTACTTTCAGTGGCAGAATTCTTCAACATTTCTGTTACGTTTTCAGTTTGACTGTTATGTTTAGAAGATGTTTAGCCCACAGTTTTACTTACTTTTTATTGCTTCTTTCCTAGATTTATATTTTAAACACTTGACTGTTCTCATATTACAAACCAATTGTTTACTTCTTAAAGAGACCACAGTATGATAGTGTAACCCAGAAGAGTCTTTACTCCCAACCAACCTGATCACCTTTCTCTTTTTGCCTCCAAACAGCGCCTGCTGGAGACCCCACAGCTGCACAGACACTGGGAGCTTTGGTTCTTGGTTTTCCCTTGGACAGAGACTCTGCACTATGTCAGTGCTGTTCTGTTTCCTTCTTGTATTTTGCAGAAATTCTTCACCGTCCTTCTTGGGACTCATTTCTGCATCAATCTTCTGAGAGTTACACAAGTTTTTCACATTCTGAATTCTTCCAGAATTATCTTGGCCAATATTTATAGGATCCTTTTGGTGAATTTTCCTGGTTTCTTTCTGTCTCTCGTCACTCAGCATTGCCTCTTCACTTCTTTTCTGGTCTGCTCCCCGCCCGCTCGGCCACTTTACTATATTTTGGTTCAGTGCTTGGCTTTTTTCATCAGAGAGATCAGAATCAGGGCCCGAGAGGTCTTACACATGGCTCGAGTCTTCCGTGGTGTTTGGTTGGTAGTGAGCCCTCTCACCAACAGCAAAGTTCAATTTACACTTTCTGTCATGAAACATGGCTTGAAACTTCTTGTCAGTTTTGATTTGTTGATTGTTTTCTAGCATTTCCCCAAATCTGGAATCCTCTGAAACCCCCTAACCTGCTGCTCATTCATTATTTCTTGTTTGGATGACATTTTTAAAGTCTTACTGAAGAAATATCTAGAGAAACCAAATAAAACACCTAGGAGACTCTGGCAGAGAGCCACACAGCTCCTCACTTCTCTTTCGGATCCCAGTCTAAGCTCCTAGACCACCAAATATGCCCTGGCTGCTGTTACTTCCTGGTCTTTATCTGATATGTATATAACCTTAAAAACCTCTGGGTTCTTTTACGTATAAATTATTATAAACATATAGTTTTACTTGCATGAATAGCTTTTAATTTAATTCAATGTCATTTACTTAATAATGCATTTTCCAGGTACTGACCTGAAGTTCTATCTCTATTACATTAAAAGTCTGGTTTCATTCCAAATCTGGTGGCACAGGCCTGTAACCTTAGCTACTCCAGAGGCATAGAAAGGGAGATTACAAGTTCATTGCCTGGGTTTCAGAGTGAGATCAAAGCCACCATAGGCAACTTAGTGAGACTTGATTCTAAAATAGACAAATAAATAAGTAAATAGGGGCCAGACATATGGCTCAGGTAGAGCACCTCTCTCCTTGTGCATGGCCCTGGATTTTATCACCAACCCTGAAAAAATGTATTTACAGTTAGGTTTATTTGTACCTAGTTTTATTACTGTTCTATAGTTTAGAATAATGTGATTGTTCTAATGAATTTACTCTAACGTTTTCCTCAGGTATATCTTTATTCTATCTCACGCTTTGCTTGCATGTGTGCACATGCACTGTGTGCATTGCCTAGTGTCCGTGGAGGACAGAAGAGGACATCCAATCCCCTGGGACTGGAGACAATTTTTGTGATTTATCTGCAAGGCCAGTAAGCACTCTTAACTGCTGAATGCCTTTCTAGCCCCTTAAGTAAAACATAATAACCTTTATCTTTATTTTATGTACATGGGTGTCTTGCCTGCAGGCACAGCTGTGTATCATATGCATGGCGTGCATGCAGAGGCCAGAAGAGGGCATTGGGTCCCCCAGAACTGGAGGTAAAGATGATTGTCAGCCTCCATGTGGGTGCTAGGAATTGAACCTGGGTCCTCTGGAAGAGCAGCTGGTGTTCTTAACCACTGTGCTACCTCTCCAGCCTCTTACCTAAAAGTTTTCACATTGAGTAATGTTTGAATTTCTTTAAGTATTTTTCACTTGACATGAAATCTATAAGCATAATTTAAAATAACTTTTTGTTTAAATTTTTAATTGACACATATTTATTATAATAATTAATACATCAATTCCAGGGAATCTCTCTTTGTCAGGGTTACTATTTCTGTGATAAAGCACTATGATCAAAGCAATCTGAGGAGGAAAGGGTTTAGTGAAGGAAGTCAGGACAGGAACTCACATGGGACAGGAACCTGGAGGCAGGAGCTGATGCAGAGGCCAAGGGGGGAGCTGCTTACTGGCTTGCTCCTCATGGCTTGCTCAGCCTGCTTTCTTACAGAACCCAGGGCCAGGAGTCCAGGGGTGGTTCCATAATGGGCTGGGCCCTCCCACATCAATCACTAATTAAGAAAATGCCCTACAGGCCTGTGTACAGCTGGGTCTTTTTGGAGGCTTTCTCTCTCCCTCCTCTCTGAAGACTTTAGCATGTGGCAAGTTGACAGGATCAAATGCCCTCTTCTGGCCTCATGGGTATCCATATATACATGCTTACACACAAACACACACACACATACACACACACACACACACACACACAGAGAGAGAGAGAGAGAGAGAGAGAGAGAGAGAGAGAGAGAGAGAGAACACATACAACATAATACACACACAACACGACACATGCAACACACACACACATACAATACATAAATGATATACATTAAAAAGCTACTGGAAGGCTTAATACAGGCTTAAGGTTCAGAACCAAAAAAATATGTAAGTTTATTTATATAATAACTTTTGTAAGAAATTGAAAATATAAAAAATCCTATTATCCAACAAAATATTTTTAAATAATTGGTTTTGCAGTTGGGGAAAAAAAGTAAGCTCCAGCCAAGTTGGAAATTCAGATATAGGAAAGGAGATTATAACGAGTACCATAGAAACACAAGCAAATGCTATTCTCAGGATCATAACTCAGATGCAAGTAAAAGGAAATAGGAACAGGATCAGCTTTTGCAATCGTGAGCACTTCCTCCAATGGCTCTGTTAGATTTTATTAAATGATGGACCAGAATTGTCACTCACATGTTGTTGAAATCTGTTCCAGTTAAGATTTATTTTTTTATCAGACATTGTATTTGAATCTGTCAGGCAAGATCACCTCCGGGTAGTCTTTATATACTGCAACTTGGGGTGCTACCTCTCTGTCTGAGGTAAGTGGGTCATGGGCTTAGGTCTGGAAGACTTGTAAAATCCTCAAACCACTTACATCTGCCTGTAAGGAAAGACACAGCAGCAGCCTCCTGCCTGAGTCTCAACCTCCCCAGAGATCCCATGAGACAGGTGCTAAAGTGTTTGGGTTCCTGTCAGACAGTAAAGCCACGCAAAGCACAGTGGCCATACTCACTCATTGGGGGTTCCCTTCTGGCCACAAAAGTGTCCCTGGCTGTCTGTAGGATAGGCCACTCTCCTGGGGTCACCATGTGTCCAAGCTGCAGGAACAAGAGAGGACAAGTCTCCATCAGCAACATCTGGCTGAAGGCAGTCTGGTTTGAGAGATTAGAATTGCCACGGCAACGCTCATCTCTTCCCCTCAGTCACAGAACATTATTGATTTTCTTCAAAGAGTAATTTCTTAATGAAAAGTAAAATAAAATATGGATGAATCGGCCTGAAAGCACGTTTTTTTTCTTCTCTCTGGATTCATCTGGGTTGCAGCCAAAACATGAGGTAATGCACTTAGAAAATGAGTTATTAAAATGAGGAGGAGAGGGCACAGACAAAAGCTCTCTTGGAAAAGAAGACGACTTTTCTAAAGCTCGGGCACAAATGACTTCATGCCAGAGCTGACAGATTGACTCCAAGCAGCATGATGTAATGCTGTGGGGGTTTACAGAAGTGAGAAACACTTAAAAATTCAACAGAGTGAACCAACTAGATCTCTGATTTCATAGGACATTCAAAAGGCAAACAAGGACACAGCAGAGGCAACCAGAGGGAACAATCTGCCAGGTGTTTGTCCGGTAATCTCAGAGCTTGATGCGAATGCCATAGGTCCTTGATTTCAGTATAATAAGGACTCAGCTCTGTCTTCTGTGGAGATGCTTGGCTCTGCTTCACACAACTCATAAACTGTTTTGTTTGTTTTTGCATGGACTATAAACTTGGCCTGACAGGTAGATGGCAAACCTACAGAAGTAACATCCATCACTAAATTAGCTAATTCTTGTTAATTCTAACTGGATTTATCTACCTTCTCAAAGTTTCAACAACCCAGTGGTTAAAAAGTCTAGGCTGCAGATGAAAACACATCTTCTCCTTTGCTTCCAGTAACACTGCTCAGCCATCTCCTTCCCAACACTTACTGGACCTGACAGTCTGCCTCACGATTCAGTCGTCCTTATGTGTGTGGCTGGTGTGACTGAAGATGATTTTAAAATATCAATTTTCCAAATGAGGACTGTAATTAGGAAGAAGATTTTTCCCTCAGTGTTTTTCTCAGCAGCCTAAGCTCTTCTGCTCAGGGTCTACTATTGAAGGTTCCTTTGTCTACTTCTCTCTAATGTCACAGAGGCCAAAACCAGTGGCACCTTCCAATAGTGTCTTGTGAGACGGAGTAGCTTTCCCCCACCATGTCTCCCTGTCCTTATTTTCCAGAATAAAGGAAGAACTATAAACAGGTGTGTAAATGACATCCACGTGCTCAATGCTCAGGTAGACCCTTATTACACTGGTTCTGTGACTCAGTTTGTCATGTATTGGCTAAGCCTAATAAAGTGATAAGATTCTATCCAACTCTCTGCTTCCATGTGTCTCTTTAGCTTTACCCTAAAATGTTTTATCCTGTTTTTCTAAATAATTATTAGCTGAGAATTAAGCATTTGATTCCTTTCCATATAATTTTCTTTACTCTTTTGGATTTCATGCATACACAACGCAATATGGCAAGCCCAGAGCCCCTCCCTGCATGCTTGACCTCAGCTCAGTTGCTCCAGGCTGACAGAATCCAGGACCTCCTGAGTGGCAACAGTTCTTCCTACATTGGCTAAGTGATCAAACAATACCTCCCAGACATGCACAGGCCACCCTGTCTAGACAGTCCCCCAGTGACGTGGGGAGGAGAAGAGAGAGGGAAAACTGTGGTTAGGATGTAATATATGATAATAATAATTAATAATAATAATAATAATAATAATATAGGTCATAAAAAACACTGCAGCATCTCCTCTGTCATCTCTGTTCCTGCTCTCTAGCCATAGGAGACAACGCTACCTGACAACACTCAGTCCCATAGAAAAGCCCACACGAGGCAAGCCGGCGCCTGTATTCTCAACACTTGGGATTGAAGCCACTCTGGGCTCTGCTGTAGCACTGAGGAAACCATGAGGGGAAGGTGTGAGATACAGTTAGAACAGGGTTCTGGGGTTCCAGCCTGACCTCCACTTCACCATACTTCTTCAGTAATTGCAAGTTACGTCCTAGTGGGTGAAAGTGTAAACTCTAGAACTAAACTGCCTGGGTTACGAAAGTAAACAAAACTAAATTACAAATTGCAGAGCAATTTATATACTCGAACCAATCATTTTATTCCCTTCATTAGCTCACTGTTCCAGAAGTAGTGTGTGTGTCTGTGTGCGTGTGCGACTCTGTGTGTGAGTGCGTGCGTGTATTTGTGTGAGGGAGTGCATAACAGGACTGGGAGTCAACCTCTATTGTCATTGCTCAGTGCTGACCACCATGTTTTTTGAGACAGGGTCTCTTTCACCTGAAACTCACCGATTCTGCTAGGTTGACTGTCCGGTGAGCTCTACACATCCGTCTGCCCAGCTTCCCAGAGCTGGGCTTCAGGTGCACAACACTGTGCCCAGCTTTTCAAGTGGGCTTCGGGGACGGGATTCAGGTCCTCGTGCTTATGTGACACCTAACGGACAGCACCGTCTCCCCAGCTCCTAGGAACAACTTTAAAAGTCCACTTTAGCTGAATGTGATGCATACGAGTGTGTGTGTGTGTGTGTGTGTGTGTGTGTGTCTGTGTGCATATGTGTGTGTGTGTGTAAGTGGTGTGTGTGTGTGTGTGGTGTGTGTGTATGTGTGTGTGTGTCTGTGTGCATGTGTGTGTATGTAAGTGGTGTGTGTGTGTGTGTGTGTGTGTGTGTTTGTATGTGTGGTGTGTGTATGTGTATATGTGGTGTGTGGTGTGTGTGTGTGTGTGTCTGTGTGCATATGTGTGTGTATGTAAGTGGTGTGTCTGTGTGTGTGTGTGTGTGTCTGTGTGTCTGTGTCTGTGTGGGTGTATGTGTGTGTGGTGTGTGGTGTGTATATGTGGTGTGTGTGTGTGTGTATGTATATGTGGTGTGTGTGTGTGTGTGTGTGCATGTGTGTGTGTGTCTGTGTGCGTATGTGTGGTGTGTGGTGTGTGGTGTGTGTGTGAGAGAGTATGTGTGTGTGTAGTGGGGAAGAGAAATTGTGCACTTGCACATTCTGTTGAGGTAGCTCACAGAGGATGGCCAAAGGTTGCCAGGGACAAGCGAAAGCCTTATTTGGGCAAATGACCTTATCACTCATCTCATGGAAATATTTATCCTGAATGTCCAGGACAGCATGTGTTGCTATTTAACATCCTCTCTCCATGTTTTCAGAGCAAGTGCCAGTTGTACTTTTGGGTTGAGCCGAAAAGTAGCATCCGCTATAAAACCCTCCGTCAAGGAGAAAATAATCAGCCCCAACTGCTCATGCTGACACTTAAAAATTAACTGCAGATCTGTTTGGGGCACAACTAAGGCACTCGCTAAGCACTGGCTGCATGGGGAAGTTGGCTCTAGATCATCAGTGTGAACCCCTTAAAGTACATCCTAACTGTTTGAGTATGTGAGGAGAGGCCTGCCACATTGTGTTTATGGCTTTTTAACACAGGCAATTTACAAATGCAATGAAGCAGATAATAGGGCACCTGAAGCCAGACCTGAAGACCCGCAGTGTTGACAAGGCTGCCGTGGAAGGGGAGCGGTTGCCTGGGTTAGAAAAACAACGCTCGTCATTTTACAGATGGCCTCTTCTACCCATGACGAGTTTAGGGTCCTGCCTTTGAGTGCAAGCCAGTCCCTCTGAAGTGCTAACCTCACTTCAAGAAATCCGGGAAGTGCAGGTGTGCAAAACCCAACGAAAGGTCAAAGTCACTCAGACAAGCTCAAATCTACAGCCAAAGACCAAATGCTTCCCTGTGAAACTAAAGACTTCTGAAACAGAGTGTGCTTGTGTGATTCAGTTTATAAGCGTACAGAAATCAAAAGGACATGTAGCATTGGCCCCTGTCACACTGTTAGTGCAGAGCACATTTTTCATGAATAAAAGTGTGGTAGAATCATTCTCAAAATAATGGAAATAGTTTTTTTTTTCAAAATCACCTCTTAATTGAAGACATTATTTTACTTTTTCTGAAGCAATGTTTCTTAGCTGTGACTTGACAAGTAGGCTCATTTTGGCCTTACAGTAAACAAAAGGGCCTCTGTGGCCAGGTCCCTCAAACAATGACGATTTCCGTTTATCTTCTCCCGAGAGAGAACCACAGGATGCCTTGTGGAGTGCAGAGGTAACCAGTGGTGAGGGTGGGGAAAGGGAGCCCCATAGGCCTTGTAGGTGGGAATGTAATTAGCTCGTCATCATGGAAAATTGGTTGTTCAAAACGCTGAAACTAGAATTACCACCAACCCCCTCTGAGGACACATCTGAGCACAAAGGAAGAGGTATCTGCATCCCCATGTTAACTGCAGCACTATTCCCCATACCCAAGACAGAAACAATCTGAGAATCTGCCAACAGAATGGCCAAGGAAACTGTGCACAGACACACATGGAATATACATCTAAAATATCATTTTTTAGCATTTCTTTTTTCCTCCTCCTCCTCCTCCTTCTTCTCCTTCTTCTTTTTCTTCCTCCATTTTTTAACTTAAGTTAGAAACAAGCTTGTTTTAAATGTCAATCCAAGTCCCCTCTTCCTGCCCTGCCCCCACCGACCCTCTATCCCAACCCCTTTCTGCCCCTCAGGGAGAGTGAGGCCTTCCACGGGGATCTTCAGAGTCTGTCATATCATTTGGAGCAGGGCCTAAACCCTCCCCTGTGTGTCTAGACTAAGAGAGTATCCCTCTACGTGGAGAGGGCTCCCAAAGTCCATTCCTATGCTAGGGATAAATACTGACCCACTACCAGAGGCCCCATAGACTGCCCAGGTCTCCTGACACCCATGTTCCTGGAGTCTGGGTCGGTCCTATGCTGGATTCCCAGCTATCAGTCTGGGGTCTAAGAGCTCCTCCTTGTTCAGGTCAGCTGTTTCTGTGGGTTTCCTCAGCCTGGTCTTGATCCCGTTGCCCATCACTCCTCCTTCTCTGCAACTGGATTCCAGTTTAGCTCACTGTTTAGCTGTGGGTGTCTGCCTCTGCTTCCATCAGCCACTGGATGAAGGTTCTAGGACGGTAATATAAGGTAGTCATCAATCTCATTACAGGGGAAGGGATTTAAGGTAGCCTCTCCACTATTGCTTAGATTGTTAGTTGGTGTCATCCTTGTAGATCTCTGAACATTTCCCTAGTGCTTGATTTCTCTTTAAACCTATAATGGCTCCCTTTATTATGGCATCTCTTTTCTTTCTCTCCTCTAGTCTTCCCCTGACTCAACCTTCCTGCTCCCTCATGTCCTCCTAAAATATCATTAAAAGAGGAAAATCTTACTGTTTGTGGCAACAGGGGTGAACTCAGAGGTACAGAAAAGCAACCAAATTCCTCTGAGCCGTGAACCCTAACAAGAACCCTTGTTAACCCGTGAACCCTTCTCAAAAGAGAAGGTAGAGTAGCAGCTACCAGGATGGGGAAGGTGGGAAGACGTAGATCAAGACAGACAGCTGTGAGAGGAGACAGGAGACAGCAGCAGCTGGCCCAGGAAGGTTTATCCAAATGAGAAGGCTTCGAGGCCTCGAGGGAGGAGGGATTGGATGGAAACAATGTAACTAAACACGATGGGGCCTAAAGGGAAGGAGAGGGAGACTCCCTTCAACACCTAGAGAGGACTTCCGTCAAAAGTGAGAGAGGGGAAGGGAGGGCCTTTATGAAGGGGGAGAGGGCGAGGGAGGGGAGGGGGAGTGAAGGCCATGACTGGGGGCAGGCATAGGAACCTCCTCAGACAGCAGCCTTCATCTCTGAACCAAACCCTGAACTATCTCAACACCTAGGTCAGGACTTTTGTAACCTTCCAGGGGTGGAGGGAAGTCTAAATCACACTGAGATTTAGATTTAGTTCAGCATGGCACACCCGACAGGGGAGTGAGGACATGAAGTCACAGCAGGGACTCCTTGACTCTGTGCCTGACAGCTGCAGGGAGCGGGGCCTGATTCCAAATATGGGACCCGGCCTAAAAGTGTTCCAAAGATAAATCTTTAGGTTCAATATGAATGACTTCTGGAGACTTAATATACTGTTTGGTATATGCACTCATAACTGAAAATTTTCTCAAAGAGCACATAAGTATCGACCCCCCCCCACACACAAAAGGTAATTATGCCAAGGAATGAACGTTAATCAGCTTAATTGTGATAATAATTATACAAGATACACTAATAGCAAAATGCCCGGCTGGGGCTGGGGACGCGGCTCAGTTGGAAGAATGTTTTTAGTTGTTTGTAAGGCTCTGGGGGGGGGGCTACTATCTCCAGTTTAAAAAGCCTCCATGCTGCACATCTCAAATACCTACAAAATTCTGCCGGTTGTACATTAATAAGTCTAAAAATGAAATGAATGAAACAAAATACATAATACATATTATATAAAGTATATAATGCTTACTTGAATAGAAACAGCCCCTGCTTTTCTATACAGACAGAATCAAAAAGCATCCCAGATCTTCATTCTTGGGAAGGTCACATGAGTGAGTGACCTTTCTTAGGGATAGGTGTTTTCTACCTTCCTCATACCCTTGATGGGCAAAGACCAATTTGTTCTAAAAGATTAAAGGGAGAATCCTTCAGACTTCACATCAGGGTAGACCGACCTTCTCAGCTAGGTCTCCTGGAAGCAAGCACCCCAAGGTGCCACCACAGACACAATGCTGTGCCTCAGGCCTTGCTCCCACCTCCTGCTCCTGGCTGGCTGATTCTCTGCTGGTTCTCCTTCGGGCATACTGTCTTTAGGTCCCTTCATATCCTCATATTCCGAGGAGTTGGGAATTTGGGGGAAAGTTTGGCTTTTCCTTGGGGTCTCTCTTAGATAGAAAGTCAACATTGCAACAGGATAATTAACCCAGGATGCCCAGTGCAGACTGCTGTCCTCACCCCATCTCCAGAGCTTTTTCATGACTCTTGGGCTTCTCACAGTAGGAGCACAAGGTTCTGGGTTTGCCAGCATGAATGTCCCTATTAACTTCTCATCTTCTCAGCTAATAAGGGTAATTTACTCCAGGAAAACATTAAAAACCAAAATAGACTTTGGGCTCCAACCTGAGGTACTTCTTAAGAAATGTAACCATGGGACTAACCTGTTCAACTGCAAGTGCACTTAGAGAGAAAAACAAAATGAAAATTTGTTGAATGTTTAAATTGTGGTATTTTCATATGTATAATGTTAGCTCGGGGTTTGTAGAAAACAATTTGCATAACAAAAATTCCTATCTCTTTTTCTAATTAGTGCAATAATTGAAGAGCAACCACCTGTGGAGGAGGACAAAGAGAATTATTATCGTAAATGCTCATGTGAGCATTTGGGGAGATTGGATTCCCTTCTACCCAGACCCCACGCCATCCCCTCAGGCAGAGGTTTTCTTTCTGCCAGCTGAGTGACAGGTGCTTTCCTCACAGGCAAGCATTACCCTGGCTGGCCACAGTCCACACAAGCACAAAGCACCATGTAATGGTTTTTAAACTCTGATTCCTTGAGGTCCATTACCCAGCTCCCAAATGAGTTCACAGAGACTTATTCTTTCTTATGGATGCCCAGCCTTAGCTTGGCTTATTTCTAGACAGCGTTTCTTAAGTTATCCCATCTATTTTTTGCCTCTGGGCTTTTACCTTTCTCTATTCTATATGCCTTTTCTTTTTTAATCTCTCAGTCTGTAGCTGGCTGGGTGGCTGGGCGGCCGTCCCCTGGTGTCCTCCTCTCCTCTTCTTCTTGCTTCTCCCTCTTCTCTTTTGCTCCTCTATTTATCCTCTCTGCCTGACAGCCCCGCCTATCCCTCTCCTGCCATTCAGCTCTTTATTAGACCAATCAGGTGTTTTAGGCAGGCAAAGCAACACAGCTTCACAGAGTTAAGCAAATGTAACATAAAATAATGCAACACAGCTTTACATCATTAAACAAATATTCCATGGCTTAAATGAACATAACACATCTTCAAACACTCCACAACTGAAAGGATCTGCCTTGTTGATTTTTTTGTGAGGAATAGACATGGCTCTTCCATGGCATGATGGTTTGAATGAGAAGTGCTCCCATGGGCTTGGGTATTTAACACTTGGTCCCCAAGATGATGATGTTATTTAGGGAGCTTTAGGAAGTGCATTATTGCTGGAAGAAGCACATAACTGGGCAAGGCACTGAGCATTAAAGCCCACACCACTTCCAGTTTTCTCTCTCTGCTTGGGGCTTGTGCTCATTCAGCTCTCTACTGCCATGTGTCACTTTCAGGGCAGAGTCCCTTCCCCCTTTGGAGCCACAAGCCAAATTAACTTCATCTTTTGCCTTGAGTGCAGTACTTTATTACAGGTCCAGAAAAGTAACTAATAAGCATGGCAGCACTTGTGGAAAGATTGCAAGTAAATGATAAATCCATGATCTAACAGAGATGGCCAAGCACCACAGTGCCAATACCACCACACTGGAAGTGACCTCTCAAGGGAAGCCATCCATTCTTCTATGGTACAGCCATTCTTAACATTTCCAGCTGCCCCTGCCAATTGTTCCCCTTCAGTCTTCCTCCAGCCTACCATTAAGCATAGCAGGGATGAAGTTAATAGTTTGAAACCCAGCAAATGAAGCCAGCTATAGTTGAGGGATAAAGTAAGTATATGGATATTTAATGAATTGCTTGAGTCATTTGTTCCTAGCAGTGGCATCAGGGTTAATTTGAGAGAAATGCTAAATTAATTTGATGTCCAACATTGACTTTGATTGAGAAAAAAAATTTATTCTCCAATTTGTCAGGAACAAGCCTAAAGTAAGGAGTGCGGTTCTTCCTTCCTGAAATTCATGTTAATTCTCGAAGCTAGCTGTGTTCTTCATCGACGCACCAGCTGAATGACTCACTGCTAAGACAATTTCCTATGCGAATTAAAACATTTACAAATCAAATCTGGAGATCTTGAACAAAAAAAGGTGGAATTCTTGTCTTGCTCCAGAAGCACTTAGAGTGGGCACTCCTCTGCTGGCCCCGCCAGGGGCAGAGGTGACAGCCCCTCTAAGAACAAAGACCTACTCTACACAGAGACCCAGCCTACTGTTGATTTAGGCCTTATGTGGGAAGACTCTGCACACAGCAGGAGCCCTTTGGAGAGTTCCCATGTACACTCAAACTTTAATAACCAAAATTACTGGTTGCAATAGAAACAGCATTGTAAATCACATTTAAAACAAATTTATTTCAATTTATTTATGCACTATCTAGTACTCTCACCAGCACTGCTGACATGGTTGGGCATTGCAGTTTATCCCACACAACTGGACTTGAAAATCAGGGAGCATTTCTATTCTTCCTAGGGAGTGAGCTCAGCTGCTTAAATAGCTATCTATGCCCCACAAAATAGTATAAGAATCTAGACTTGTCTGGATCCAACTCTCCTCCTCTTTTGCCACATATTTCAATTCTAGAACAGTGAGTAAAAATCAGCATATATTTCTGTAGACTAGAAAAATGTGTCCTGAAGCCAACAGGCTAGAAGCCCACTTATATATGAAAATACTTTATAATATTCAAACTACAGGTTGTATTCAATCTATACTAACATTTGGGGAGGTTCCAAAGTTAAAATATTTAAGAGCAAGAGAGATGCTCTGTGAACCTTAGAAGAGCACATTACTTTTTATTCTCTGTATTCTTGTGTCCTAGATTTTATACAATTCTGTACAGTTTGCATGGTGATACAGAGATTAACTTGGGGGAGTTACTTTTTTGGGAGGCAGGGTTAGTTTTAATTTCCATTCTCAGGACATATCTCTTACTGGAGGATTAAAAAGAAAGACCAAAATCTTTTCCAGTGTTCTTTAACATGGTGCAAGTTTCTCACCATGTTAACCACAGGTCAATAATTATTAGTGCTGGAAACTAAGATTTGATTTCCATGGCTCTCACCCTTACAGTGACAAATCAAATTTTCATAACTCAATACCTAGAAGACAGGATTATACCTCTTGGTAGAACTGTCTAGTGTACTGATTGCAATTATAAAATCTTTTTACAGAAAAATACACCATGATTTTTGTTTTCTTTTTGTGCTATTTAAAATATTGAGTTTGTCTTCTTTGTTTTTGTGTTCTAGAAAAATCTTTAACCTAACAGCAAACATGCGTGCCTCTTTCTTGATAGGCAAAGAAAATAGGATTCCATTTAAACAAGGAGATAGCTGGTGAAATTCATAATCATTGCCCCTTATCCTTGGCTAGCTTGTGAATAAACAAGTTTACAGATGGCCCAAACCAACCCAGCTCCTAGTTCTTACAGCAGACTGTGGCAATGCTATGATTAGCTCTTCATTAGAATTTAAAAGGTAGAAACTATTAAGGAAGGGACTAGAGACCTCTTCTTAGTAATAAGGATTTCATTTGGCCACTGTGCTTTGTATTGATTTTGTATTGTATCTACTACCAAATAAGTCCAGGAAAGATAATAGTCTATAACAAGAAGAAAACAACTGATGTTTAAAATGAGATGATGGCTTGGTTGATCCACTAAGAAATGGTAAATATCATCTATACCTGGGGTTACTCACCCAAGAATCCTAACAGAATGTAGCCAATAACAAACAGTACGAAGATCATACAGCACAGAACGTCGGTACAACCCCTGAAGACAAAAAGGAAGGAAGAATTAAAAGGTATCCCGAGAGATTTGTTCACTACACAAAAATGTAGGGAAAGGAAGATAATAGCTATCAGCCTCCTGGGGCCCACAATTCTGACAGGTGGGACTGGGGTATTTGTTCAATCAAAGACTTAAGTAGCAGTGGGGGACTCAGAGCACAGACAAGAGCTCCCTCAGAGCTCTAAGTATTTATTCTCTCTTGATTAATTGGAGAAATATTTTTAGAGATTAGCATATGCCAATGTCAAATAGACTTTTTCTTTTTATGTGTATATATGTACTGAATGAGTGCACACATGGGTTTGCATGCATTGTTGGTATCAGGAAATTTCCTTGACCAATTTCCATCTAATTCATTAAGGCAGTTCCCTTAGTCAAACCTAGAGCTCTCTGATTTGACTAGTCACTGGCCAGCTGGCTGAAGAGATCCCCTGGGGAAGTAACACACCCATCAGCATTGACACAGGTGCAGGGGATTTCTCACTTTCTCAGCATCTCTTATATTCAATTGACAAGCTCTCTGGACTCCCTCTCTTGGATCTGACTTTAAACAAGAGCCCCCTTGCTTACAGTACAAGCAAGATACCTGCAGAGTTATCCCCTCAGCCCTTGAGTGATTCTTAAAAGTCTAATTTGAAGCCAGCTGGTGGTGGTGCACGCTTTTAGTCCCAGCACTTGGGAGGCAGAGGCAGGTGGATCTTTGTGAGTTCAAGGCCAGCCTGGTGTACAGAGTGAGTTCCAGGGCTACACAGAGTAACCCTGTCTTGAAAAATAAAAACAAACAAGCAAACAAAAGCCTAATTTGAAATGTAATTTAAGTAGTCTGGTCACATGATTTTATTTTTCACGGTTTCCCAATACATGGTCTAAAACAATTTGTCCTTTTTCCCACATTTTTTTTTTTTTTGCTGTGGTTATTTTACACAGAGAACTGACTACATCATCTTCCTCAGGGGAACATATGCCAACCCTGGTACAAGCAGCCGAAAAGGTTTCCGAACTCTAATCTTTCCAGAACCATGCAAAATAGGCATCTAGGCGTTGTCAGATTAGATTTAGAAAGATGGTGGTTCTGAGAGATTCACTGATTTGCTAAATCAGGACTAGAATGCAACCAATGGATCAGCAAGAACACTCAATGTTTCTTTTTTCATTTCTGTTTCATGTGTGTGGCTGTTTTGCCTGAGTGTAATCTGTCCAGCACTTGTGAGCCTGGTGCCCATGGAGGCCAGAAGAGGGTGTTGGATCTCCTAGAACTGGCATTAGAAGTGGTTGTGAGTTGCATTGTGGGTACTGGGGCTCAAAGCCCAGTCCTCCAGAAAAGCATCCAGTGTTCTTAACTACTGAGCCATTTTCCCAGCCCTGACATCCAAGGATTTCAAAACAAAATGTTTCCTATTTCCAGTATGATATTGTGTTCAGCTCCCAATGGCTTAAAAGTTCTAGCTACATCATTTAAGTAAGAAACACCACTGCTTCTTATTTGAAACAACTGTGAATCTATTATTAAGTATGAGAACCAAACAAAACAAGAAGTCTAGGCACACATGGTGAGGCTTGTAATCCCAGCACTCAGGAGGACCAGGCAGGAGAACCTTGGCCTTGAGGTAGTCTTGGCTGTATGGGGGATACTGTTTAGAAGAAAAAAAGAAAAGAAAACAACAGCCCATTTGGTGGGATTGGAAGTTGTGTGACAGAATTTTCAAAGCAAAATATTTGATTTGGAGGCATCTGGATACACTCATATTTTAGCACAGGTGAGATGTGTGTGTGTGTCTTTGTGTATATTTGTGTTTATGTGTGTGCTTGTATATCTGTGTGTATTTCTCTCTTTGTGTGTGTGTGTGTGTGTGTGTGTGTGTGTGTGTGTGTGTGTGTGCTGTCATGTATGTACTTTCAGGTACGTACAATTATCTGCTATAATTATCTACTATTTCATTACCCATTTATTTTCTGTCTTTTTCTTCATATTCTCTCCAGGAAAAAAAAATCAGGGCTTAGAAAGTTACTGGGAAGTTTGTTTTGTTTTTTTGTTTGTTTTGAACAAAATACAAACTACAGCTTATGTAAAATTGTGTGATTCAAGGAATACAGTATGCCACTTCTGCCTCTATGTACTTGCAGCTTTCTTTGTTCCTGTCTTTGAGCTCAGGACAGCAACCACATCTCAGTTTTCTTGGAGAAACAATGTGGGCTTTTAGATCAAGTATTCCATTTGGATAATTAAAAATAACTCCCCAGACAAATATTGAAATAAGTGGTTAGCAGACTCTCTGTCTGAGTTATTCTGACTCACATTTAAGCTGAAGGGCAGTCCTGGGAAGCTTTTCTTTTTTTTACTTCCTACCATAGTTCTTAACGTTTGCTGTGACGGTGAAAATGAGCCCACCTGAAGAAAAGTGGGTTGCATCCCATGGGGTCCCAGAAGGAATATTAATGGAGAAACAGGCCCAACTCTCTTCATTGCTTCTCTCCTTTCAAAGTCTCATTCTTCCAAAACACAAGGCTGCTCACACTCTGTTCATCAGAAAGCCTCCACAGACATTCAGTCTTGGACATCTGACATCAAAGTGTTTCCAAGTTAAATTATAAAAGTATTTTGCTCCCTTGTATGTAATTTCCAAGCATAAGAATTGGATCCTTATATTATATTATATATGTGCTTACAAATGTGCCCTCCCCTTGTATCTCTAAACTATGACCCAGATTTAAAGTATTGGGAGTTCCCTTTGATGTCCCATTTTCTCAACATCTTTGGTATTCAATTGGCAAGTTCTCTTGACTTCTGTCTCCGACTTTCTGGTCTTGTTGCCTGGAGTGCATCTAGGTTCTCTTATCCTCTCTTTAAAATATTGCTTCGATCTCTTAACTGGGCTCCTTCAAGTGGTTTCTGCCTGGCCCAAATCATTGGACAACCAGATACCGCTGGGACATATGACATCATTCTCTCTCACAATGTGGACTCACCACCACCTAACTTCCTGAATGTCAGCTCCATGTCAATTTGCAGGTCCTGCCCCTGTGTAGGCCACACCCTCTTTCCAGGCCCCGCTTTCCGGTTCCTATTCAACGTGTTTCTGTTGACTTGGACTTGTGCACTCACTAATGTACAGTCCCGTCAGTCCCGTGTTCCTTGATCACCTCCCGAGCTTTCTGCTCTCAGCACCGCGAGGCTCGCCTCCTGGGTAACCGCAGGCCCCTTCAGGCTCATCACAATTGGCTTCATCCTGTGGGGCTGGAGAACCCATCAAGGAAGCTACCTCTATTTCCAAAAGTGCCCAAGCTTGAGCAACCCCATTACACAAAACCTCACTCTTTAAGCAGCTCAAAATGTGATCTTTCATGAGGCATTCAGCTGGACAAGCGCCCTCTCAGCCCTGTGCATCTCACACCGACTCTCACTACTGTAATGCAGAGCAGAGTGGTGGGGGGATGGGTCGGGGCCGCTGTCCCAGCAGCACAGCCAGTGTCCCCTTGCTCATGTACAGCCACTGAATGTGAGAGATTTTTACTTCCTTCACTTGTTTTGAGAAAGGGTCTCACTATGTAACCCCAGTTGGCCTGGAATTGCTATGTAGACCAGGAGAGCCTCAGATTCTTCAACCTCTGCCTCCTTCTACTAGGTTTCCATTATTATCTTTGTTTGTTTGTTTGTTTTTTGAGACAGGGTTTCTCTGTGTGGCTTTGGAGCTTATCCTGGCACTTGCTCTGGAGACCAGGCTGGCCTCGAACTCACAGAAATCCACTTGCCTCTGCCTCCCGAGTGCTGGGATTAAAGGCATGCGCCACCAACGCCCAGCTTAGGTTTCCATTTTTAAGTATTTTTTTAAACCCAGATAGAGCCTGGCATGGAATTTCACACCTGTAAATCACAACCCTGAAGAGGAAGTAGCAGGAAATTATGAGTCTGAGGCTAGCCTGGACTATGTAGAAATGTAGAAAGTTCTTGTCTAACAAACAACCAAAATCCCCAAATCACAGTGATCACATTTTATGACATTAAAAAATATACAAAATTCAAATTTTAGCATCCATAAGTAAGAATTTTTCAAAAACAAATCTTATTCATATGTGCATAGTCTGTGGCCAATTTTGTGTTACAATGGCTGAAGATAGTGGTTGCATGAAAAATCACTCAGCCTGAAAAGTTAAAAGTGTTTATTTCCTGAACCTTATAGAAAAAGTTTGCTGAACTCTACCCAAAACATGGAGGCCTCTGAAGCAACATTCAGCACATGGCCTGATAAGACAGACAGACAGACAGACAGACAGACAGACAGAGAGACAGACAGACAGACACACACACACACACACACACACACACACACACACACACACACCCCTGACTGGCAGACCAATCGTAAGTTGCCTCTGCTGACCTTCCAAGTTCTCAGCTTCGAAATTCAGATTCTATTTTCTTTTCTTCTGACCCAACACAGTGAGCCAGGTGTCCAGAGATTTAATGGTTTTGGTCAAGTTTACACATGCCACCAGTAGAGTGAAAATCACCCCAAACAAACTGAGTCCAAGGTAGCCATGGCATTTTTTTTTTTTTTTTTTTTTGCTAAGCTCATGTCTCAGCTGCAAGCTAGCCTTTATTTTCCCTGTGGATGTCACTCAGCTTCCTGTATGAGACAGCTTTCCACCCTCATCCTGAAACAGGTTCATTTTTAGGTTTCTTTCTTTGTGACAGATGGAATTTCAACACCATCCATCCTGAAAGGTCATTAATAACAAGCATTAGAGTGAGAAAGAACGGTAGCTCTGAGACTCATTACTCTCTGACAGATAACCCGTCAGTGCCTAATGACTCAGCTTAGGGGCTGTCCACAGCTGGTGATTCCAGCCATTCAAAGCTCCCGTCTTCAACATGGCTGCATTGACATCTGGCATGCAAGCCACTATGATCTGCCTCTCTGCTGAAACGGAAGGACACCGCTAACTTGTCTGTCTCTTACCCCACATGCTCTCAACACCAAAGTCAGCTCCACGGTTGGGGGCAGCTGGTCAATAAAGTGCTCGCCACAGACATATGTGATCCCCGAGTCCATGTTCTGGAGGACCAGACATGCTAGCCTGTGCTTGTAATCCCGCAAGCTCCAGGCCAAATAGAGACCCCATCTGAAAAACCCAGGTGAATGGCACAAGTAATGCCCAAGTCTCACCAAGATCTGCACCACCAACTGTAGACTGTGGCGTTGAGTGGCACGTGTCACTCCCTCCTTCAGGGAGGTTGTGGAGATTCTGGAACTGCAGCCTAGCTGGCAGAAGTGGGTGCTTAGGGTAAGCCTTGAAGGTAATGTCTGCCTTTGTCTCCTGGTGGGGGCATAATATAAACAAGTCTCTTGCTGCCTTGGACCAAGAACTCCAGCCACCATGATTGTCCTGTCATGATGGGCTGTGCACCCACCCCCCACCCCCACCACCCACCCACCCCGGGCCCCCAGAGCCAAATAAACCTCTCCTTCCTGAAGCCGTTTCTGTAACTGATAAGGCAAGTTAGAAGAACTTTCTCTCTCTCCACTTTTCATGACTGATAGAAACTCTGGTGATTTTGTGAGGGGAGAGAGCTCTCGGGGCTTCTGTGTGGAGAACTAAACAGTGTTTCTTTGCTTCCTGCTACTAGAAACACTGACAAAAATGTCACTGTTACTCTGTTCCCTACAGTAGGCTGCTTCCCAACACATGTTTCTGTGTGTGTTTGTGTGTGTGTGTGTGTGTGTGTGTGTGTGTGTGTGTGTGTGTGTGTGATATGAGTGTAGCTATCCTGAGTTTTCATGCACTGAACCCACATAAGACAGGTCTTATCAACAATCAGTCATGGAAGGCAGAGGCGCTCACAGGGTGCTATCTTTACCACTGAACTATTGGCAACTGATAGATGCTTGGGTAGGGAGATGGTTTTCATTTGTGCACCCACTGCTGAGACCACCAGGCTCCAAAGGACAATTCCTGGTCACACAGATGGTCATGGTTAAACTCCTGGTCACACAGATGGCCATAGTTAAACTCCTGATCTCAAAGATGGCCATGGTTAAACTCCTGGTCACACAGATGGCCATGGTTAAACTCCTGGTCACACAGATGGTCATGGTTAAATTCCTGGTCACACAGATGGCCATGATTAAACTCCTGGTCACACAGATGGACCTGGTTAAACTCCTGGTCACACAGATAGTCATGTTTAAACTCCTGGTCACACAGATGACCATGGTTAAACTCTTGGTCACACAGATGGCCCTGGTTAAATTCCTGGTCACACAGATGGACCTGGTTAAACTCCTGGTCACACAGATGGCCCTGGTTAAACTCCTGGTCACACAGATAGTCATGTTTAAACTCCTGGTCACACAGATGACCATGGTTAAACTCTTGGTCACACAGATGGCCTGGTTAAATTCCTGGTCACACAGATGGACCTGGTTAAACTCCTGGTCACACAGATGGCCCTGGTTAAACTCCTGGTCACACAGATAGTCATGTTTAAACTCCTGGTCACACAGATGACCATGGTTAAACTCTTGGTCACACAGATGGCCTGGTTAAATTCCTGGTCACACAGATGGACCTGGTTAAACTCCTGGTCACACAGATGGCCCTGGTTAAACTCCTGGTCACACAGATAGTCATGTTTAAACTCCTGGTCACACAGATGACCATGGTTAAACTCCTGGTCACACAGATGGCCATGGTTAAGCTCCTGGTCACACAGATGGCCATGATTAAACTCCTGGTCACACAGAAGGCCATGGTTAAACTCTTGGTCACACAGATGGCCCTGGTTAAATTCCTGGTCACACATATGGCCCTGGTTAAACTCCTGGTCACACAGATGACCATGGTTAAACTCCTGGTCACACAGATAGTCATGTTTAAACTCCTGGTCACACAGATGGCCATGGTTAAACTCTTGGTCACACAGATGGCCCTGGTTAAACTCCTGGTCACATAGATGGCCATGGTTAGACTCCTGATCACACAGATGGCCTTGGATAAACTCATGATCACAACACAAACCAGACAGACATGAATGTGGGAGAGAGATCTGTGGAGCATGGAGAGTGGACAGGGACAGAAGGGAAGTGAGAGCTGACATAGGTCAGTGTGTGTTACAGGTGTGTGAAAAGTTCTAGGAACAACATTTTAAAATGACATTGAAAAGTTCTAGGGTATTGAGAAGAACTTCACTTGTTAAAATCAGGGACTTAATTGGAGAGGCCTTTTATTACGTCAACCTATATTTTCAGCTATTTGAGGGGAACTGGCTTTTCAAGTCTCTTAACATTTTGTATCAAAGGTCCCATTTGCCTTCAAAGGGAGTGCTGGCACCCCACTGAGAAGAGAGTACTCATTTTGTAGGGTTAATATTTAAATGGACTTGGAACTGTTGTTGAAAATTAAAATACAAATAACAAATACAAATAACAAAACCCTACAGAACTACAAGATGACATTGACAATGTCATTTAAGTCAAATAAGATTGCTGAGTGTTGTATCTGCTTTAGTTAGTTCTGAATAATTGTGTCTTGAAACCTTCTTTTATTCTCCGTGATTAATTTTCTCTTCTATTTTCCTTGCACTTGAATTTCTGCTATCTTGAGGAAACAGCTTTAGCTGGGCATGATTTATATTTTCTATTTGTCAAGGGAAATATAGCCTATTTTTTTGCACAGCTTAAGTAATGCTTGTATAAATATGTCTTTTGTTTAAAATGGAGCAGGATTAGTTAGAGTTGGTCTTCATGTATGATTCATCATTTTTATAAATTTTGTACAATAATCTAAGTAGGTGGAAATCACTTTGTAAATTGCTGTTATATTGAAAGCCAGATTGGACTTGGTGGCTCACACCTGTAATCCCAGCATTTTGGAGGGGGAGGCAGAAGGATTTCCACAAGTTTAAGTCTAGTCTGAAGTACATTAAGAAAAAGGGAAGTCAAAGTATAAGACAGATCCTAGGCATTACCCACCTTACACCTGGCACCACGGCACAGCTCAAGGGACAGCATTGTACAGCCTGGACCTTTGTCCAAAGTTCTAGATACTGTCTATGGAGAATTCTTATCAGTTTAAAATACTGTTATCTGCATCTGCTTCCATCAGCTACTGGATGAAGGCACAAGGATGGCACATAAGATAGTCATCACCCACAGCTAAACACTGAGCTGAACTCTGGAATCCGGTTGCAGAGAGGGAGGAGTGATGAGCAAAGGGGTCAAGACCAGGCTGGAGAAACCCACAGAAACAGCTGACCTGAACAAGGGGGAGCTCATGGATCCCAGACTGATAGCTGGGAAACTAGCATAGGACTGTTCCAGACCCCCTGAATGTGGGTGTCAGTTAGGAGAACTGGGCAATCTATGGGGCTTCTAGTAGTGGATCAGTATTTATCCCTAGTACACAAATGAACTTTGGGATCCCTCTCCACATAGAGGGATACTCTCTCAGCCTAGACACATGGGAGAGGGCCTAGGCCCTGCTCCAAATGATATGACAGACTTTGAAGATTCCCATGGAAGGCCTCACCCTCCCTGGGGAGCAGAAAGGGGTTGGGATGGGGGGTTGGCAGGGGGGGGAATAGAGGAGGAAGAGAGGAAGAGGGAATTGAGATTGACCAGAAGCTTGTTTCTAATTTAAATTTTAAAAAGAAAACAAAAAGAAAATGCTGTTATCAAAGCTGGATCAGCTTTCTGCACAAGCATGAGAACTAAGTTCACATCCCCAGCACCTGCACAAAATGTCCAGCCTGGCTGAATGTGCACAACTGTCACCTCAGTACTGTGATGGTCACAGGCAGGAGGGTCACTGGGGACTCCTGCCCACCAGCCCAGTTCCAGGTGATGTGAGAACCCCCACCATCTGGTGTATACACAAGTGTGCAAGGCCACATACATAATACACCTGGCAAGCACACATGCAGACACAGAATAGAAAGGAGTGCCTGAATATGTGGGGTAGATGAGCACTATATAAACACGCAGAGCAGGAAAGCAACGACTGCTATTGAAACAACACGCGCTCTTCTGAGCACTCCCACACCCGGAGCAGCCATCACAATGTAGCTACTGAGAAACCCAGAAACCCTGGCAGGCGCCATAGTGCTTTCAAATCCAGGAATGGAATTCTGTAGTGAGAGATCTAACCAATGGCATCTGTGGCGCTGACCTCACCCCTTTGGGCGTGGTCACAGGTGTGTATGTGAGTGTGTGAGATTTGGTCTGGGGTCCAGGACAGGCTCGCTCTCTCTTGGTTCTGGTCAGGTCATGGAGAGCAGCTGGGTGTGGATCCTTGGAGCTCATGTAAGTGACTTCTCCCCGAATAAAATTAACCTATATTTATCCTAGTCCTGTGTATCTTAATCTGTACATCTACAAAAATTCAGTTTTGAACATTAGCTTAGCCACAAAATGGCTTTACTTGTAAAACATTTTTATATTTACAATGAGGTATCCATTAAATGAAAAAAAACACATTTTAAGTGATTTTTGCATGGACTCCACAAGCACATGGAGCTAGTGGCTTTCTCAAGGAAGGCAACCAAAATATTAAGAAAGAACTATTTTTAATGCATCTTTTTGTGCCTTTTAAATTGTATACTGTTCCCTTATATTGTCAAGTTAAAAGCAATCCTGAAATGCAAATTCATGTATTGATTTTGTACCCCTTAGAAATGTAAATAACCCCAGATAGTAAAATGAATGCATTGTGACTTGGCAGTTTCACAAGAATGACACTATCAGTTTGCTAGGTACAAAGCTATTATGGATGGGTTTGGGAGAATGCCTTAAAGCCATTAGGGACATGTTCTCAGGAGAGTGCCTTACTGGGATTATAGATATGATTAGTCGTTGTCATTGAAGATTTGAACTTGGTCATTAGAAATCTAAATAGATTTTAAATTAGTTTGGAAAATTTTGGAGGGGCAATGGGAATATAATAAAAAGCAGAGGTCAGAGGAAACTTGGTGCAAGTTCCTTCTACCACGTGGGGCATGGGGATTGAACTCCAGTTGTTGGAGTTGGTGGCATGTGCCTATAATCTCTGCATTGAGAAGATGGACACATGAAAACTCCAGGAGCTCACTGGATGGTGGTCTAGCCAAATGCGTGAACTCCAGGTTTAGTGCAAGACCCTGCATCAAAAATCAACACATGGGACAATCAAGAGAGACAATGACATAGATATCTGGCCTCCACACAAACGTGTACAGATGCATGTGCCCCCAGCATACATACCACACATACAAATTATTACTAAAAATATGATTTTTTTCTGACAATTTTCAGTTCACCCAAATATTTGGTTTTCTCCACTATGAAGTACTTAGGTAGCTTATATGATCAATCCAGGAAAACTGAACATTTTGTATTCTTTTAGAATTCAAAGTAAGCCAAACTTCTGCTTGTTTCCCTAAAAGCATATCCTAGACATGATACCAATAACAGAAAAGTACCAAGTTGTTGGAACTGATAGCTGAATAATTTCATATTTTAAATTCAATATGTCTATGATGTTCAAGGGAATGGAATTTGAAATGTAAATAAAGTCCTTGTAAATATATGCCAATGCAGTTATCAGAGGCTGCATATTGAGATACTCGTGTAGTTTTTAAGTAACAGGCACAAAACATATTACAAACTATATCAATCTATGTCACTTCAGCAGTAGACACTGGAACAGCAGCTAAATAGTAGCTCTGGAAGTCAATAAGACATTTTATACTTATTTTGTTCACGAATGGCTCTGATGCCCATAAAAAAGCACCATCACTGAACACACACAAGGGCTATTCCATGCCCTCCTTACATTTTGCAGTCTGTGTGTGCAGGACTTGTATTTTCAGAGCCACCCCTCAATGGGGGTTCTTCCTCCTCAGGACTTCATAGAAATACACAGCATGTTTCCAATGGTGGTTT
>NW_023276806.1:5233798-5271298 GCF_003668045.3 Cricetulus griseus
CAAGTCTTGGACTTGGAAAAGACTTGAACTAGGGAACAGACCTCATCCTAGCCTTCCTCACACCCAACCCCAAGCAGTGGACTGTACCAGAAATCAGTGATTAACTGATTGATTGCAATGTCGTAGAAGATCCCAGGGCCTAGGCCACGCTAGCTAGGACAGCATCTACCACTGAGCTACAACCCAGCCTCTTTTCTGTCATTTTTCATTTTGAAACAGTCTCCTTAAGTATCCCTGGAAGCCCTTCAGCTTCCTGTAAAGCTTTGAACTTCCACCATCTTGACTCAGCCTCCCTTGCAGCTGGGATGACAAGGGTGGGTCACCAAGCCCAACCACCATAGTGTTCAGATGTCTACAGGTTTGCATAAGTTGTTTCAATGATTAAATATAACAAATTCCTTAGAGGGGTTCATTCTCAAAGAACGGTCCTCTAAGTTTATAGCCCCGCCCCTTGCCACTCACAGTTAACGGGAAGCTTAACAAGACAGATGTCCAAATAATTTTAAAATGCTGTTCTGGGGGGCAGAATGAGCATCTTGGGTGTCTTAGTCAGCAAGAGCTGCTACAACAAACTGCCTCAGACTGGACCGCTTAAAAACAACATTAGCCTGGGAAGACAGCTCGTTTGTTCAATTGCTCACCTCTAAAGCACAGGCACCTCAGTGCAACCCCCAGAAACCAAGCTGGAAACACAGAAGCTGTGTGTTGACGCATGCTTGCAATTTCAGTGCTGGGAAGGCTGAGTCAGGCCGATCTCTAGGACTTGCTGGAAGCCAGCTTAGCCGAATCGGTGCTCTCCAGGCCAGTGAAACCCTTTCTCAAAAGTCAAGGGACACAGAGCCAAGACTGATCTCTGGCTTCCATATACATGTGCGTCTTCATGCTGTGTGCCCCTCCCCCACCACGCTCGTGTGTGTGTGTGTGTGTGTGTGTGTGTGTGTGTGTGTGTGTGTGTGTGTGTGTGTATTAAATCTGCTGGTAGATTAAAGCAAATGTTTAAATATTGTGCTTTAATGAGTATACTTAACTATAAGCAAGATAATCTGCTTATTTTGTCCAAGTACAGATCACAAAATCACATGAAAATGTAGTTGTCAAACATCTCAGATAGGTTTTGAGTAGAAATGTATGTAGCTTCATGTCCCTGAATCTCAAGGACAAACAACCCCCTCAAAGGGTAAAAAGATGGCCCTAGTGCCAGGTTAGCCCACATTGTCCCCTGGCCTTCATTGCAGAGGTGTCACCTGTCACCCGCTCACTCTTGAGTGTCTTATTTTATGCTTCATTTTTATCTCAGCACACATGGGCAGGGACAGCCTTTGTGGCACCCTCTTGCAAGGTCTCCATAGCGTTAGTGGCACCTGTCAGACTCGGGGCAATGATCTCTGTGATAATAACACGATGTGCAAAGCCTGTGCCCCGTGCATCGGCATCAATACTCCAAGTTAATCTCGCTTCTCCGTCGCAGACACCCAGTTCAATTTCACGGTGGCGGCACTGGCAACACACACCTCCCGTGCCACGTCCAGTGGTCTGTCTGCATCTACACCTCTGCAGGTCTTCAGGGGTGTGTGCTTCACCGTCAAAAGCACATCAGACTATCAAATAAGGAAACCCACACACAGGTCTGGCCGGGCTGACATTTAGAAGCAAAGCTGGTAAACAGTGCCCTAGGTTAGTTTTTATTTAGCTTCATTTCATATGATCCCGTACAGACTCCCGAGTGCTTTGAGATGTGTTAATATTTGCACAAAATAGAAATACAATCTTTCCATCCCTCCCTGCCCCTGGTCTCTGGGCAAACACATTCTATGAATACATAAGTAGCAGACAGGAACCGGCCTTTGTCATAGATGCCAGATCACCTCTGTTGGCAGAAATTTTATAAACATAATTCCAGGCTGATAGACATTTGCTGTATTTTGTTGCAAAGCTTTTGTAGTTCAATTTTGTCTGCAGCATGAACACAAACAAAATCTGCTACTCCTAAAAATTCTTAGCTTTACTGAAGTCTTTTAATTATAAACTTATTTTAATCACGGATTCTTCTAAAAGTGGCAAAGGAGTCAGATCTTAGGTCTTGGCCCCGGGATCTGCAAAGTTACCTCGGGAACCGTCTTTTGTAGCTGTGGAAGCTACAACTGAACTCCTGCCTATCTGCTATTGCCTCACGGCTCAGGACAAAGGTGTGTACACCCAGCTCTAATGGTTTTGTGATGGATCGTTTTAAATGTCAACATCATGCAATGGAGACTTATTTGGGAAGGAAGTGTAAGGGGTTTCGAAATCAGATTGGCTTGTGGGCATGTCTGTTAGGCAATTGTCCTATTTAACTTGATATGGGAGGCCCTAGCCACTGTAGGCAGTAGCATTCTTGGGTCAATGGACATGAGCAGAGAAAGCAAGCTGAGCATTAGGCATGCATGCATTAATTCTTTGTCTGCTCTTAACTGTGGATTTAAGATTTATTTATTATTTGTTGTAGACAGGCACCTGCATAGGCCATAAGCAGGCATAGGATGCCCTGGAGCTGGAGTTATAGGCAGTTGTGAGCCACCATGTGTTTGCTGGGAACAGAACCCAGGTCCTCTGCAGGAGCAGGAAGTGCTTGTTTTATAAATGCACTCTAACAGCATAAATTATATGAATAACTCAGTGAATTTTCCACTTGGCTCGGTGGTCCTAAGTTCATCTAGGAAGTTTTTTTCTTCTCTTTTAATGTTAGTGGTTTTTCTAGATATGACAGTCCAGGTGAATAAGTCAGTCTTTTAAAACTCAGAACATACCTTTCCGGTTCTTTTTGTTTGTAAAAGTTCCTGTTAAATAACCAGATGTTATCACGATGGGGCTGCCTCTGTAAGTGACTCAACCCTCTTTTCCTGTAGCGATCAATATCTTTTCTCCATTCTGTGCTTTCGATGTTAAGCCATACTATGCCATAGAGTTTCTTTGCTTATCCTATCTATTTACAGTTCTGTAGCCTCTTATACCTCAGGCTTCTCTTTCTCTGGATGTGGGAATTTTTCTTCCATGGTTTTACTGAAAATATATTCTATGCCTTTGGTGTTCTGTCCTTCTATGGTCCTAATCTGAAGGTTGGGCCATCTCAGGGTACGTCAGAGCTCTCTCATGCTCTGTTTATGGCGTTTTAGAAATTTATTCTCATGTTTCCTGAGTAAAGTGATTCTTTTACCCCATCTTCTGCTCAGACACTCTGCTGGTAAGGTGTGCACTGGACTTTTCATTTCCAGCCTCATTTCAGTTTGGCTTTCCTCACTAATTCTATCTCTTCACTGAATCCTATTCTCATATTTTGTATTGACATTTTACATTCCATTCCCCTCTTTGTCTCTGTCTTCTTGGAGTTGTTAGAAGATAGTTCTTTTGAGTTTTTTGTCTGGAATTTCTTCCAAGTCATTTCATTGGGGTCCATTATTATAAAATTAGTAATTTTTCATAGGGGAAGCACCATCTTGGATTTGTATTGCTTCTGTTTTTGCACTGAAATATGCTCATTAGAGTTAGCTGTTGAATGGGAGTGTGGCCCTGGGGTTGTTGGTCTGAAAAGTGCTTGCCAGCTAGTGCTGGGAGCCAGGAGAACTGCAGAAGTATGAACAAGACATTTGGGATCCAGGATTCCCTTACTGGTCGGCACTGGGAGTTGAGTGGAGGGGGAATTGTGAGCCCAGTCAGTGGTCTGGGCTTGGGGTATCCTTATCTCTCTGTGGCAGAAGTAGGGTAGGGGACTCACCAGAGATCTGAACCCAAGCCCTTTGCCAGAACAGTACCAGGTCATTGTGACTAAACTTATCTAACCTTTCCGGGCTTATGTCACCCACAAACAAGAGGCTGAACTGAATAAACTCTAAAGTTCTTTGCTAAATGGATGGATAATTATTATGAAACTATTTTTTCTTTTCTTGTTGGGGGGGGGGTGAGACAGGGCTTCTCTGTGGCTTTGGAGGCTGTCCTGGAACCAGCTCTTGTAGACCAGGCTGGTCTTGAACTCACAGAGTTCTGCCTGCCTCCCGAGTGCTGGGAGAATGTATTTTTTATATTAACTAATTCCTTTAAATTCTATAGTTCAGTGTGGTATGAAATCACAGGCAGGGCTCCTTTTTCCATTTGGCTAACATGTTACCATCTATATTCACCCGTGACTGCAGCGTTAGTGTCCTACAACCTCAGCTAAGCTTGTTGGCTGCTGGGGTCAAGCACGCTGCTAGTATTTCCTCTCCCCCTGCAGCACCCTCTCTTTCACCCGATTCATGTCAGGCTCAGAGTGGATTTATCCATGCTTCTCTTGCCCACCTTCCGTTGTGAGCAAAATGAGCAGAACATTTTCATTTCCGGCTCCGACAGTGAAGATTTCCCACCACCATGACACACAAGGGCGTGCACTTCAAGACAATGTATTTATTTAGTGGGTAAGAGTGTCTTTTGACTAGAAAAAGAATTAACAGTCATCTGCGGAGCTTTAAATAGCAAACATCTGTTCTCCGCAGTGCACTTCCAACATTGAACCCCCTGATTAGTTGTTTTCTGAGAGCTGATTCTGAAAGACACAATGAGGCAGTTTAAGGATGAGTGTGAATGGTCTTCAGAGTGAAGAAAAATGTTCATGCTCTGGATACGACTGGTTTAATCCAGATCTGCCAGTTCCCGTCACACAGACAGGTCATAGTTCTTTCATAAACTTGCAAAGTATCCAAAATTTCATTAAATATTGCAAGCAAGGAATGATGTAAGGAAGTAGCACAGATAGAAGAGCTGGGGCATCCATCTGTCAGGGCAAAGCCATCCACGATGCTATCAAAGGGCTTCTGCTTGAGCAAGCCAGACATGGGAGTGTTGGAAGCCATGAAGTGAAGTAATGAAGTAGCAGAACACAGATTCAGACACCATCATGGGGTGGGTGTGCGGGGCGCGGGGGGGCAGGAGCGGACTCTGCAGTTAGAGCACTTGCCAGGCAAGTATCAAGACCCAAATCCAGGTGCCCAGAATCCACATAATGGCCTGTGGGTAATTCTAGCCTCAGAAGGCAGAGAGGGGGGGGGGGCTGCTCAAAGCAAGCTACTAGCAAGACTGTATGTACTGATGAGCTCTGGGTTTGATTGAGTGATCCTGACTCGATAGATAAGATGGGAGAGCAAGGTAGGATGATTCCAGACATCAGTCCCAGGCTTCCCAGTCCCAGACCCATGCACAGGTACCCTATAAGCATGTGTGCATGTCCACACACATGTAAATATGAACACACGCGCTCGTGTACACACACACACACACACACACACACACACACACACACACACACACACTTTCTGGCTGATCTTACTCCTCAGAGTTTGAAACTTATGCACACCCTTACCAGGAAGCTACCTAGTTGGCATCCCACACTAAGACAGCTACAGCAGAGGTCTTGACTTCCGAAAGAGCAAACCATCTTTCCCTATGAGGTAAGAGATCCTCACCTGCCGCCTGTTCCTCACAACCCTCACTATTGTTGATGTCTCACTATCTCTTTCTTATCAGGGCTAACCCTGCCCATCAGCTCATCCACCTGCACCACCACCAGAAACGTACCCTCGGTCACCTCCACCAGCCCCCCTTTATCCAGGTGACCTTGTCCTTCACTCTGAAAGCTTCCATTTGTGCCCAGGCTCCTGACTGTGGTCTCTTTAAAGCTGTCCTCCACTGAGCAGCCAGATGGGGTTGAAAGGCAGGCAGGCTTCAGATGAACTAGTGCTTCCTCTGGCACCTTGGTGGTTTTCCAGTGCAGTAAGATAACAGGTGTAGCATGCAGCGAGCGCATCCCCGCTGCTGCACTCGTTCATGCCCCAGAGAAAGCTTCCGTGGACACTGACTATAGCCCCAAGTCCCTCACTCAATCCTTGGCCCCATGACGTCGCTCACCGACTTCTCCCTGTGTTTACATTAATTGGCCATCGTTTACTCCGTGTTTTCTCTCTTCCAGAACAAGCAGCTTTTGTACATTAGCTGCTTCTGTGTTACAGGGACTGCAACACCAGACAGAACAGATATTCAGAGAGGAAAGACTGACTTTGCCTCATGGCTTCGGGGGGCCTCAGTGTGTCACGGAGGAGAAAGCGTGGCAGAGTGGCAGTCACAGTAGCAGGGACTCACGGTAAGGTCACGCACAGCACAGTGGACAAGGAGGCAGAGGGACTGGGTAGTGACTAGATACTGGGATGGAGCCTTTCCATGCCCACTCCTAGTAGCCCAGTGTCTCCAGCCATGCCCCATTCCCACCTTCTACCAACTGCGGAAAATATTTAAGTCATAACTGCCCTACTAGCAGCCACCGCACTGCCTGCAGTGTGTAAGGACCCAGACACATAATAGATGCTCCATAAATATTTACTGAATGGCAATCTGTGAAAACTAATCTTTGGACCAAAGCTACATGAGACCCCACTGAAAGGGGTTCCTTTTGTCACTGTATCCCAGCTTCTCTTCTCTCATTGAACTACAAACTCATGGAAGGTGTCTGTCCCTTCTTGCACGTGTCAGTTCCTCAAGGGAACTGTTTGTTACCACTGCCGAATGTGATTCTTAACCTAGAATACACTCTACATATTAGTGAGGATTAAAGGAAAGAAATGGGGATGAGGAGGAAGCCGCCAAACGTAGAACTCGGATAAAGACAAAGAAAAGCCCCAAAGAGGCTGCGAAGGGCCGCCAACAGCGCTCACATTCAGACAAAACTGTCACCATGCACCAGGGAAGCCTGTTTAGACCAGAGGGCATTAGAGTCCTTACTGAGTGCTTGAACACTACCCAAGTCCCACTCCATGGTAGAAGCCTTTGGTTTGACCTGAGCTTTTGGATGCCTAAGTAGGGAATAGGCACCAGGCTCTGCGAGTACTTGAGTGACCACAGCACACAGTGGAGACTATGTTCTATGAGAACCTTTAGATGAGGTGTCCACAGCTGTGACATGTAGATTGTATTAGCCAAGTGTGCTGTATCAAGGCAGGTCAGAGTTACAGGTCCTGGTGCGAAAACTTCAGCTTATTTAGTCTTTCCCATTCTTTTCATGTCAAGATAAAAATCATTAAAGTATTATGAACATTTGTTTGATCTGTGATTTAAGCCTGGAAAAAATGAAGCTCAGATCGCTACAGTTGACCTACCACAGTAAGTGCCGTCTCAGGGTGTTGAGATGGAGTTATTTTGAGTTTCACTTTACTTCTGGAAAGAAAACCTCTCTTGAAAAAAGATGCAGATTAATAAAATCTGGACATTCTGGGGACAAGGGAACATGGGCAGTAGTTTTCAAAGGAAGATATATAAATAGCCAGCCATGTATGCAAACAATTAAGAACACAATCAGCTATCCTTTCACAGCCATCAGATGGCTGTTATAAAAAGACAAAAGATGACAAGGGTTGAGGAGGAAGGGTAGGAAAAGGAGCCAGTGTCTTCTGTTGATAAAAATGTAAATTGATACAGACATTATGGAAGACTGGAAATGGCTCTGGAATTAAAAACAGAATGAGCATATTATCCACAATTCCCAATTCGGAGTATTCACCCACATTTGAAATCAGTCTGTGGAAAAAATGTCTGCACTGCCATGTTCACTGTGGCAATATTTACCGAGGCCAAGTTACTCGGTCTAAGTGATGGTTAATAGATGAATGGACAGACAAATGAAATGTGATGGGTGCACACAGTGGAATATTAATCAGCCTTGCAAAGAAGAAAATTCAACTATTTGCTAGAGCATGAGCAGAGCAGAGAATATCATCCCAGGTAATATGAACCCAGCACAAAGAGACAAATACTGCATTTTCGTGTTTCTGTGTAGAGTCTAAGCAACCAGACTAACAGAAGCAGAAAGTAGAATAGTGGAAACTGAGGCTAGGGCTGTTGGTAAAGATGGGAACAATGATCAAAGGTCATAGATTTCAGACAGAATCAATGTGTGAGTTTGTTTATATCTATTGCAAACTGATGCCAGTAACAGAATTGCTAAGAGTAAATTTCTAATCAAATCGCTACAAAAATGTTAAAACAGTTGCACGGTTGGGCATGTTAACTAGCTTAATTTAGTTATTCTTCATTGTATTCATAATTCATAACATCTCTTTATAGCCTATAAATAAATGCAGTTATAAATGTCAACACATAATTAATTTTAAAAAGAATCTTGGCATTTTTAAGAGCAGCCACAGAATAACCCTCTTCTTTATGAACAGAATACCTGCCTCCCAGGGCTGCTCTCTAACCAATAGTATATCTAGAGAAGTGAAAACCACCACCCAAAACAATATAGACAGCTAACAACTATGGATCGAATAGACCTGTGTCCTCCAAGGGAAATTCCTACCTAGCACAGCTTGTACAAGACAAGACAGCTTATATTTACAGAAGGGCAGACAAAAAGCACCAACAATCAGTCTAGACTGTGCCTAAGTCTATGGACTACAAACAGCATGTCCACAGGACCAAATGTGGGGCAGTATGCTGGGCCAGGGTCAGGAGGGCTGGATCCTGCACAGAACTGATAAACAATGAGGACTATGACCTCATGTCATGGCTTCCCTAAAGCTTGGGAATGTGGAAAGTTCTTATGATAAAACTTTCTACCAAAAGCCGCCGAGCCCCACGGCCATGTGTGAGCTTTACGCCAGCCACCCGCCCGAGTTAGGCCCAAATGAATACACAGAAACTTGTATTAGGTTTAAAGCTGCTTGGCCAATGACTAGGATTCCTCATCTGTTAGCTCAGTCTTAACTATCATAAATCTATATATGTTATAAGACTTATTGGATGCCTTATTGGTGTCCTTCCTTGCCGATGGATCACATCCTGCCGCTGGAGGAGGAAGGGGAAAAGAGGGCCCTTCCTGTTTCTCTTTCACTTAAATATGAGTCTCCTTGCTATGTCACTTCCTGCCTGGATCAGCACTTCTCTACTACGTTTCCCAGAATCCTCTTTGACTCCTAGTCCCGTCTAACTACTGTCTCATTGGCCAAACAGTATTTTATTTAACAATCAAAAAGATAAACACACACAGAAAGTAGACTCACTAGAAGGTGATGAACACTTATGATCCCAGCACTCAAGAAATTAAGGCAGGATGATTGTTGTACATCTGAGACTAGCTTGGCTGTAGAGATTATATGGCAAATTGGAGGCCAGTCTGAACCGTAGTTTGAGACATTGCCTCAAAAAAGAGAAACCCATGCAGACGAAGTTTTCTGATCCAATATTGGGTGCCACATGTAGCTTCCAGGAGGCTTCAAGAATGAAGTTTAGATATTCTGTAATTCCCCTGCTGTGACCTACACTCCTCAAGCGGCCTTTGGATCATTAGTTCCTAGAGTTGTTTGCCTACTGAAGGGCAACATGACCCACAGGTCTGCTCAGCAATGGAATCCATCAGTGTGAATAATGGCATCTGCACTTGATTTTACACCTCAGACTCTTTGTCAGCTTGTTAGTGGCATCACCATCCCTAAGTGCCAACATTACAGCGCACTGACACAATTAACCTCAGACCCTGGGGATGGGCTCACGCTTGGCTTGGCTCAGCAGTAACTTTATTGAAGAGTTAGAGCTGGAAAGGGTGGAAGGAGAGAGAGGAGGAGGGAAGGAGAGAGAGGAGGAGGGAAGGAGAGAGGAGGAGGGAAGGAGAGAGAGGAGGAGGGAAGGAGAGAGAGGAGGAGGGAAGGAGAGAGGAGGAGGGAAGGAGAGAGGGGAGGAGGGAAGGAGAGAGAGGAGGAGGGAAGGAGAGAGAGGAGGAGGGAAGGAGAGAGAGGAGGAGGGAAGGAGAGAGGGGAGGAGGGAAGGAGAGAGAGGAGGAGGGAAGGAGAGAGAGAGGAGGAGGGAAGGAGAGAGGAGGAGGGAAGGAGAGAGGAGGAGGGAAGGAGAGAGAGGAGGAGGGAAGGAGAGAGAGGAGGAGGGAAGGAGAGAGAGGAGGAGGGAAGGAGAGAGGAGGAGGGAAGGAGAGAGGGGAGGAGGGAAGGAGAGAGAGGAGGAGGGAAGGAGAGAGAGGAGGAGGGAAGGAGAGAGGAGGAGGGAAGGAGAGAGGGGAGGAGGGAAGGAGAGAGAGGAGGAGGGAAGGAGAGAGAGGAGGAGGGAAGGAGAGAGGAGGAGGGAAGGAGAGAGGGGAGGAGGGAAGGAGAGAGAGGAGGAGGGAAGGAGAGAGAGGAGGAGGGAAGGAGAGAGGAGGAGGGAAGGAGAGAGGGGAGGAGGGAAGGAGAGAGAGGAGGAGGGAAGGAGAGAGAGGAGGAGGAGAGAGAGGAGGAGGGAAGGAGAGAGGGGAGGAGGGAAGGAGAGAGAGGAGGAGGGAGGAGGAGAGAGAGGAGGAGGGAAGGAGAGAGAGGAGGAGGGAAGAGAGAGAGGAGGAGGGGAGGAGAGAGGGAGGAGGGAAGGAGAGAGAGGAGGAGGGAAGGAGAGAGGGAGGAGGGAAGGAGAGAGGGGAGGAGGGAAGGAGAGAGAGAGGGGAGGAGGGAAGGAGAGAGGAGGAGGGAAGGAGAGAGGAGGAGGGAAGGAGAGAGAGGAGGAGGGAAGGAGAGAGAGGAGGAGGGAAGGAGAGAGAGGAGGAGGGAAGGAGAGAGGAGGAGGGAAGGAGAGAGGGGAGGAGGGAAGGAGAGAGAGGAGGAGGGAAGGAGAGAGAGGGGAGGAGGGAAGGAGAGAGAGGAGGAGGGAAGGAGAGAGGGGAGGAGGGAAGGAGAGAGAGGAGGAGGGAAGGAGAGAGAGGGGAGGAGGGAAGGAGAGAGAGGAGGAGGGAAGGAGAGAGGGGAGGAGGGAAGAGAGAAGGAGGGAGAGAGAGGAGGAGGGAAGGAGAGAGAGGAGGAGGGAAGGAGAGAGAGGAGGAGGGAAGGAGAGAGGGGAGGAGGGAAGGAGAGAGGGGAGGAGGGAAGGAGAGAGGGGAGGAGGGAAGGAGAGAGAGGAGTATACAGGGTCTATGCTGTCAAGAAGAAAGGAGATTTAAATGTCACACTAAGGCAGTGGAAACACTGTGAGACTTGGATGAGGAAAGTGACACCATCAAACTGTCACTCACCCCTCAGGAGCAGATCTTAGGGAACTGCACAGAGTGACTGGGGTTAACACAGTGACAGGAGGCACATCTTTACACATGTGCAGACTCCATGAGGCACCTTCTGGGGACGTCACAGGAGATCCGGGACTATTACTTAGATTACTGAAGCTGATTTTCAGTGGACTTCAATATTCCTCCATAGATTTCCCTGTACTAGGAAGCTTATTTAGCTAAAGAAACACACACTGTCCCACAGAGCTTCAAATACACGTGTAGACTTCTTTCTACCTGCCTGGCAGGTACCTAGACATGGCCAGGCTTCCCCAAGTCAGCACTTCAATGTCCAAGTGCATGAGTGTCTCTGCCCTTCCTGCTGCCCCCAGCTTACCCCCTCTGGGAGCACAGAGCAGTATATCTACTCCTCAAATACAGCTACACCGGCCACTCCTCCACTCAACAGCCTGGGTCAGAGCCAGGCATGTTCTCACCTGTGTATTGATCATAGCTCTCTTCTCCTCCAGGGCCTCTGCCTTGGCCAGGCTCTAACAATTTCTGAGGAAGGGTCATGGAAACTGCTCTCTGAATGGCTCATGGTCTTTCCTAGCCCTCCATCATTCTGAGTCCAGAATGACAGTTCATTCCATTGTTTAATAAATGGATGGTATATGTCGGAGACTTTTCTGGGGATCAAATCAGTCAAGGTCCTCGTTTCTCACAGGGTGATGGTCTAGACAGCACAGTAATGATGTAATCGGGAAATAAAGTTGTCAGTGTTGGTAAATATGATAAAGTGGATCCAGCTAGTGTGTGAGAGAGTGGGTGGAAGGTGGGGTTGTCATAAGCTGCTCTTGGGCAAATTGCTGTTGGGTTCAAAGCCTGAAGGCAAGGACTGATCCATGCTGTCTGGGAGGAAAGCGTTTCAGCAGAGAAGTAACGGGCTGAAACCACTAAGGTGAGCAGGAGCACAGGTGTGGGGTGTTCCTCAGAAATGGGAGGGGGAGGGGCGGGAAGGGGAAAGGGCCAGTCCTTCGGCTCACACACATGAACAGCCAAGGGGCAGAAAGGAGATTGCTCCAGAGACTGAGGCTGCCTGGGAGTGTGATGTCAAGGAAGCCCAGGACAAGAGGGTTCTCTGGAGCAGACAGAGGCCACCACACCTGCTGCTGCAAGACTGTGTGACAGAAGGCATTGCTCACCAAACTCAGCAAGGCAGAAGTCACCAGGGATTCTCTCAAGAGAGTTTGAGGAAATGTGAGCCAAGAAAGGAGAAATAGTAAAGACTTAAAGAAATGTATTTTAACTATGTGGCTCCCTGTAATCAAAGTGATCTGGTGTTTGCCGTGTGTGTGTGTGTGTGTGTGTGTGTGTGTGTGTGTGTGTGTGTGTGTAAGTGTAGGCCAGAGGTTGACACTCCATACATTCCTCAATGCTCTCTCCTTATTTTTCTTTTTATTTAAATTAGAAACAAGCTTCTTTTACATGTCAATCCCAGTTCCTTCTCCGTCTCCTCCTCCCCTGCCCCCTACCAACCCTCTATCCCATCCCATTTCTGCTCCCCAGGGAGGGTGAGGCCTTCCATGGGGATCATCAGAGTCTGTCATATCCTTTGGAGCAGGGCCTAGCCCCTTCCCATGTGTCTAGGCTAAGAGAGTATCCCTCTATGAGGAGAGAGCTCCCAAAGTCCTGTCTTATGCTAGGGATAAATACTGATCCACTACCAGAGGCCCCATAGACTGCCATCTCCTCCTTATTTTTTGAGGCAGTTCAATCACTGCGTGAGAAACTCACCAATTCAGTGAGGCTGACTGGCCCTCAAGCCCCAGGGCTCCCCGTCTGTCTCTGCACTGAATACTGGGATTATAATGGTGAGTGTGACCTGGATCCTGATTGTTCCATAAGAGCTTTACTGGCTGAGCCAGCTGTCTTGCCCAGTTCTTGTCACTTTAAAGTTCAGTCCCTGTCCTCTAGGATACAAGCGTTTTCACCATGTGGCTTTTGGCACCTCTGTATTTTTTTATCTCCTCACCTCCCCCTCTTCTGCACATCCATGAGTACTTGCAATAACTGCAGCATAGCTGCTTGCTTCACACCCCTCACTCTCTCTGCGTCTCTGACATTTCTTAGATCAAGTACAAACTGCTACGTATCTTTCCCCATCCTTCAAGAATCCCCACCTCGAGTTCCAATTCTCCTTGTCACATGATCCCTGTCTCTGAGGGGTCATCACTGCAGCTCACGCCTCCAGGTCATATTCACCCCACCACATTGCAGTCCAGTTCTACTGAAGCAACCTGAACGCAAACACCCAACAGGATAAACACCAACACACAAGCCTCAGGTCACATCTAGGAGGCTTGTGATGGTTAATTTTAGCCATCGACTTATTTGGATTTAGATCGTTATGGGAACAAATCTCTGGGCATGTCTGTAAGGGACTATATACATTGCATTAATTGTGGCAAGGACTCTTGCTCACACATGGGCACTGCCATTATGACTGTGGCTGTAGCCTGAAAAAGAAACCCAGATGAGCACAGGTGTTCATCACTCTGCTTCCTAATTGGTGGAAGGGCTCCTGTCACCCAGACATCCTTCCAGAAGGGACTATAAACTGACAAAACCCTCCCTCCCTTGGTTTCTCTCATCGGGCTCTTAGTCTCATCAGTAGCATACATAACCGATGCACCTATGCTCCCAGAAGCAGGAAGGTAACTGCTGTGAGAGAGCTCGGACAGAGGACTGTCAAGGCTCTAAAGTGAAAGCCTCATTGACAGTTGATCTTGACTGTCAACTGGATCAGGAATCAACTAAGAAACAGACCTTTGGAGGTGCCTAAAGGGCTTTCTTAGAAAGGTTGAGGTGAGGGTGGAAGACCCTGTCCCTGAGACGGTGGTGGCACTTTCCAACAAGTGGCCTGGGTAGAGAAAGGTTTAGGGGAGAGACAGGGCCTGCCTCCACTCACTCCTTGTCACATGAGTGCCTGCAGCCCCTGCCTCTGTTAATGCTGCTGCCTCCATCTGCCATCAGACTTCAGCTTCTTCAGACTTCCATGGTGGACGGCACACCGCTGACTCTCCAGGAACCTTCTAGCCCACTGGTGTCAGACTGGGATGGCTGAGGGTAGAGCTTTGCCCGCTGAGCTGCTACTGGGTTCTCAGTCTCTCTCCACCATGCATACAGACACTGTTAAACTACCCGGTCACACATGTAAGCCAAACTAAATCCGATTTTAAAATGCAGATGCATCTTATTGGTGAAGAAAATTTTGGGAAACAGAAAGTTGGTGATGATGTAATTGAACAAAGGGGCCATGTGCCAGCCGCAGCAGGCAGCAGAACTTGGCAGCTTTGGCCACGTGGTTCTGGCTTTAGAGTCAAGGATAAAAGAAAGGGGTTATAGAATTTGCCTCCATGTCTAAGGAAAGCCTCTGAGGCCAGGCATGTGTCAGGGGTGTCCCTGAATGGAGGCCTAGAGAGGTCATTGCATGAAGCTGTGAAGTTGAAGCCTGGATTGCCTTGGAGAACCCAAGACGCTGGAGATGCCAGAGCCATGGGATACCTGCCAAAGACAGCTGATAACAGGGAGTGGAACTAGTCTAAGAGAAAGCAGTGTGTTGCAGTCAACAAAGCTGAAAAAGAGTTGGATATCTGAAGAACATTTTGACATCAGACATGGAGATGCAGAGTTTGGAGTTTGTCCAGCTGTTTTTCGGTCTTGCTTTGGTCCAATATTTCCTCACTATGCTTTGGAACGGTAATGTATACCCTATGTCATTATATGTTGGATGTGCTTTTTGATTTTGATTTTATAGGGGGTTATATTTAGAGATTGCAAGAATCTCAGAAGAGACTTTGATAGACTATGGAGGCTTTAGAAGTTGGGCTAAATGCGTTAGGGATGTGGTGATTTGAATGCACCTGGCCCCATAATCTTATAGGGAATGGCACTAACAGGAAATGGGACCTTGTTGGAGTAGGCGTGGTCTTGTAAGAAGTGTGTCACTGTGGAGACAGGTGTTAAGGTTTCATACATATGACTAATATACCATCCAGTTTGCAGCTGACTTCCTGTTGCCCAATGTAGGACACTCGGCTACTTCTGCAGCACACGTCTGCTGCACACCACATGTCACACCATGACGATAATGAACTAAGCCTCTGAAGATGTCAGCCACTAAGTTAAGTGTCTTTCCTTCATAAGAGTCACCATGGTCATGGTGTCTCTTTACAGCACTAGAAACCCAAACAAAGACATTGAGTAACCAGCCATTCAGGACAACTGCTTATTTTACCTCCTCCATTTTCTGCACATGGTGACTTTACAAAGCACCTGTTGAAAGCCATGTTATAGATACATGCCTTTATTTACAGTATGCTTCAAAGCAAAATAGTCTGTGACCTCTTCCCAGACACTTTCACCATATTTGGTATTTGTTTTATCAGGAACATGGTGACCTTTTCCCACTGTAACCTTTTCCCTATACAGGATGAACTCTACCTTTTGACATGAGTCCCTTTTACTTGGACAAGAAACACACCCATCATTACAATAAGATGCAAACCCGAGGCTTGTATAAACTAGAGGGACGGCTCTATGATGAGGTTAATTTGAGAAGTTCTCTTAGTAACAGAACCCAGAATTCCTCAGATTTTGGTGTCAGTGTGCTCATCTCCTGAGCCTGAGCTAGGTCAGTGTGCTCATGTCCTTGACCTGAGCTAGGTCAGTGTGCTCATGTCCTGGGCCTGAGCTAGGTCAGTGTGCTCATGTCCTTGACCTGAGCTAGGTCAGTGTGCTCATCTCCTTTACCTGAGCTAGGTCAGTGTGCTCATCTCCTGGGCCTGAGCTATGTCAGTGTGCTCATGTCCTGGGCCTGAGCTAGGTCAGTGTGCTCATCTCCTGAGCCTGAGCCAGGTCAGTGTGCTCATGTCCTGGGCCTGAGCTAGGTCAGTGTGCTCATGTCCTGGGCCTGAGCTAGGTCAGTGTGCTCATCTCCTAGGCCTGAGCCAGGTCAGTGTGCTCATGTCCTTGACCTGAGCTAGGTCAGTGTGTTCATCTCCTGGGCCTGAGCTAGGGTTTTCTCTCTGAGCCTTGTCTTGAAGAGCTGGATCATAGGGGCTGGGGAGATCCTCAATGGTTAACAGAACTGAATGGAGTTACAGAGGGCCAGAGCTCTGTTCCCAGCTCCCCATGGTGGCTCACAACTGTCTGTAATTCTATTTCCGTGGGATCCAACAGCTCTTCTGGTCCCTGTGGACACTATACACAGGCAATACACATAAACGCATGCAGGGACAGCACTCATGCACATAAAAAAAATAAATAAACCCTAATCAGAATAAAAGAGTTGAATCACAGAGGCACACACTTGAGATTGGAGAATACACAGGGCTTTAATCACTCCCTTTACCTGAATTATACTCGGTCACCGTAAACCACACAGCTCTTAGCCTCTGCCTGCCTCCTTTCTGATAGTAACTCACCGTCCCTAACACCACAGCAGACAAATAAGCACACATTTCTAATGTAGATAAACATTCTACCTTGTGCAACAATATTCCCAGTATTGCAATTTAGATGGTGCTGCACACAGGAGTCTTTGTCTATTTTGTCTGGCACTGGGCAATGAACAATGGAGTGATTCATTTTCATCTCTCTCTCTACACACAAGCTGCACCCAGCCAGAAAAAAACCCACAGGGATCTAATGAAATGGCTTAAAACACCCTTATGCAATTGAATTATTAAAACAGTAGGGGAAAAGTCCTGAATAGAAACCACCGCTGCTGTTGTTTGGGCTTTTTGATTATTTGTTCTTGGTGGTAGTGTGATTCAGTGGAGAGACTCACATGTGCCAGGCAAATGCTTTACCGCTGAGCCCAGCCCTCTTTTCACTTTTCACTTTGTGTCTAGGCCACACTAAGTCACTCTCAGGCTGACCCTGAACCTGTGATCTTCACGCCTCATCCTTCCATATAGCTTGGAAATATAGGGTTGAACTCCCAGGCCGAGATGAATAAAGGGCGTCATAACTCAAATGCTCACATAGTTGCTGGCAATCAAGTGTATTAGTGGGCTTTGTACACACCAGTTTAAAAACAAACAATGGCCTCCAGGCTCTCCTTGTCTATTAACAGAAAGCAGACTTCTCAGCTGTGAATCATGACCAGAATCCCTCATGTGTTATTTTATGACAGAGCTTTTACTTGTTAGTTTTCTCTATGCATTCCTTTCCAACATGTGCATGCTCTCTCTCCCCCTCATCCCCTCTCTCTCTGTTAGACAAACACACACACACACACACACACACACACACACACACACACGCACGCACACGTGCGAGCGCACATGGGCGCACGTCTCACTTTTGCACTATCAGCCCAACTCTGATATTTTCTGGCTGTTGAATATAGAAGACAACTTATGTGGCATGTAGACCAACTTTTTCAAATGGAACAGGGGAAAAAATCTTAAATGACCAAATCAACTCCCAGACACTCAATTCTTAGTAGACAAGAGCAAATGAAGTGCTGGCAGGCGGCAGGCGGCTAGGCAAGTAAGTTGTGCTTGTGAGCTGAGGGGGCCCAGAAGACAGACAGGAGAGGTGGAGACTGCCTGAAACACTGGGGAGACCTACACCACAAAAGCTTGCCCTCATTAAGCTGCTCTGCTGGGAGACACGATGGAGCAAAGGGGAGCTCTTGCTGGGCTTGGTTTCCTGCTGTCTCGTTTGAAGCTGTACTGAGCAAATGCTTCACCTGTAACAACTTTAATGCCCCAATTACTTCCTCTGTAAGGGTCAGGGAAAGCCTTCTGCCTTCAGAGTGCTTCCTGAGGCCCCCAGAAGTTTGCTCTTGTGCAGGACTGCCTGCCTCCCTGCCTGCCTTCCTTCCTTCCTTCCTTCCTTCCTTCCTTCCTTCCTTCCTTCCTTCCTTCCTTCCTTTGAGGAAAGATAGCGAAGTTAATCCACAGAAAGACTGCACCTCTGAAGCCCTTTGTAGTGTCTGGAGCATCCCCAACCTGCCCATCACTCCAGATTACGATTTTCAGCGATTTTCATGGGTATTTAGAGTGTGTGTGTGTGTGTGTGTGTGTGTGTGTGTGTGTGTGTGTGTGATGTGTGTGTGTGTGTGTGTGTGTCTGTGTAGGTCAAAGGACAACGTGTGTGATCATTTCTCTCCTCCAGCCAGTCCCTTTTCTACTCACCCAGCCTTGGGGATGGGGCTCGGGTCTTTAGGCTCTGTGGCAAGCGCCCCTACCCACTGTGCCACAGGGTCGCTACTCATGTGTCTAATACCAATGGGGATATTTCTAAGAACTGCATCTCTAAGCTCTTTTGGCACCGTGAGAATATTGTTGGTATACTTACATGAGCCTAGATGGATAAACAGCTACACTACACCCGTAGGCTGCGGCACACATGAATGTAGGGCCTCACCAGCTGTTTCTTAGTCCCAGGCCCTCACACAGTGCTCTGGTGATAAATACTGTGGGATTCTGTGATTCAATGCAATTCACCAGTGTGAGTCAGTGATGCGTTAACGATAAGGACATGGCGGTCTCTGAGATGCCATGGTAGGAGCACTGCAGTCACACATTGCTGCTGAACACACAATCCATTATGGGCCTGTGTGACTACTGACACGCGCTTTGTTCCTTATTGACCAACATGTCCTTACTCGGTCACATGATGGAAGACGAAGCTGGGGAGATGGAAATTTATCTCCATAAAACCACCGAGGCTGCCCTCAGCTGCCTTCTCAGTGGCTAGAAGAGGCACACTTCAAATTCCCATTTCCTCTGTGTCATTGTGACAGTTGGCTTACTATAATCATTATTCCTGTTGAGGCTCAGAGATATTTAGGGGTCCCTTGGGGCTGGCAGGCTACATTCAATCTTCACCAATTAGTTACCATGAAACGTAAAGACCATGCTGGGCAGGGTTGTCTGCACCTGGGCAGCAGAGTGTACTCCCGGTGTTCCCACAGAGAGAATGGCAGAGGTTCCAGACCCATCCTAAGAGAGTGTACCTGAGAATGTGGACCCTGAGCAAATGGCCTGACATTTTGCCAAATTAGAATAAGCTGCTTAAAGCTGGGAGATTCGAGGGAAATCGTAGGGAAGGCTGGAGCTCGTCCCGATGACTGGCAAGTGCAAATGAGTGTGCTGATCATTATTTCACACCATGGATTATTATGACAAGTGACTGCCAAAAATCAAAGTCAAAGCCAAGCAGAAGCAGCTATGGCAGCATAGCCTCCTCTATAGTTGTCTCCCTGCAACAGCCCTGTCTCTGATTAGCTGTAAGCCTGAGAACAGAGGAGAGGATAAATAATATTAATATTGGCTGAGATTGAAATGTCATGCAATGTTGGGAGAGGGGAGCACCAGCAAAGATACGGCTATTCCCCTGGAGCATGCTCGTGTCCTGAAGACCCATAATGCCTTGGAGAATGACGGCCTCTGAGAAGTGTCCTGTTTCTGGAAGCTGAGTGGCACAAATGCCTGGCATGGAAGAGGTTGGCATAGCAACTCTGCATTGGCCACTGTGAGTCACAGAGTTCACAGACACTCAGAAAAACACCTGAATGAGTCTGCGTCTCCACAGGGTGGATAAACTGCATAAAACATTTCTCGGGGGTTCCCTTTTTGGAAAACACAAACTCTCAGTCTAGTAACTAAAGGCAGATCATTTGCTGAATGTTCATGATTGCAGAAGAGACTGCTCCTCTGCACTTCCCTAGGCAAATAAGGTTCTGTTCAGGCAGAAGTGAGGTATTTGTTCCTGACAAGAGATAAAGATCTCCATGAGCTGCAAAGTGATGGGCACGAATTAAACCTTCAGTGTTTGCTTACAAAACATGCATTCACTAGAAAAGACCGGTTTACCTGTCCGAAGTGGGTCCCTGGAAATCTGGGTCATAGGTCCTTGGATCGCCTGCATTTAAAACAAAGATCTTTTAAGTATATACACCAATGGGAAGGCAAATCAATGCACATAGAATGTTATCAAAGAAAGAGCTTGGCCTATTTGCTCCATGCAATGCTAAGTTCTTTTGTCCGCTGAAATAACAGGTGTGCTCTGGTCACACTTGCCAAGCTCTTGTCCTCTCTCCAACTAGAAGCAAGACCACCAGGGTCAGATTCCCCATAAGCTGTAAAAATAACCTTTGTCAGAAGGTGCCAGCTATGAAGATGCGTCTGGGAGAGCAGCACTGGGGCTCGTCAAAGCTACTTGGCCAATCTAACATCTGAGGACCTGTAAGGTGTACATCCTGATTCAAGGTGTGACTTGTACAAGCTCTTCTTTGTTTCTAGTAACCAGTCATTTGGCTTTCACTCAATAAGTCTAATCACCAGGCCTCACTGCCCTCTGCCCTATTGACTGCATATTGTACGTTTCTTTAAAGGTCTACTAACAGACACTGCTGCACCATGGTGCTGCTGCAACACTCCTGTCTTTGCCTGTGTGAAATCTCTGTAGAATGCCCTTTTTTCTGTAAAGGCATCCCTGGCCAAACCCAACCCCCAGGACTCTTCCCTGCCAGTGCTCCAACCTCTTCCTCTAGATAGTTGGGTCTATGGAAAAACTGGTCCTGAATCAAAGACAAGATCTTAAAAGGAGCAGAAGACTTCTGAGTGTCAGCGGTTTGTCCTTACTCTCACACAGTGAGAATCCACTCCAGAGAACCCGGAGGTCTCCAGTGCAGCTACTCTCAGGACAGAGCAGCAAAGGGATAGACCCAGGAAACAAGAAACCTGTAAATAAAGACCTGTGATACACAGAAGGACCTGAGCAGGTACTGGAGGGGTGTAAGGCATGGTCAGGCTCCATCTCAAAGAGCAGAGTGGGAATACGGATGCATTCAGCAAGGCCACACCTACTCACATGGGAACAAGGAGTGTGCCATACAGTACTGTTAATGGAATCCTAAATCATGTGGGGCTATGGTCTGGATGTTTGCACTCCTCATGCTCTGCTGGGAACCCTTAAAGCGCCAGGACCAAAAAGTGGGTCACAAAGCCAGCAGTCCCATTTCCCTGGGCCCCTGTTGTTGAAAATTAAAGCCTTCAAGGCTGGGGGAGGGGTTAGTGAGCCCTGTTGAAATGGGATTAAGCAACAAGTCAGTCATAGGATTGAATGGTAGCAAAGGCCTCAGGCCACAGATGAAAAGAATGACTTAGCCTTTGCAAAGCTCTCTCTTCTGGCAAGTTAGGAGACCATATTCTCCATATTGCCGTCCTCCACTAGGGGAAGACATAGCCAAAAAAAAGCACCATCTTGCAATCAGAGAGCCATCTCCTCCAGACACCAAACCTGCCAGTGCCTTGATTTTAAACTCCAAGGTCTCTAAAAGTGTGAAACAAACCCTGTGGTCAGAAACTACCAAACCTAAGGTATTCACTAGAACAGAAGCCTACCAAGGTGTGGTGACAACTTTAGGTGTGACAAGGGCTCTGAGGAAGTAAATTTCATCAAGGACCACAGCGTGTGTGTGTGTGTGTGTGTGTGTGTGTGTAAGCTGAAACAAAAGGAGAGGCAAAAAGAGACACATTTTGAAACAAGAATCCACTCATATTTATTGCAACTCAGTGCCTGTCACATGCTTTGTGTGGACAGAGGCCCAACAGAGGAAGAGGAGGTGAATGAATCACACTCCGTCTTCAACACAACCAGGAGAAAAATGCAATATATTACAAGCGATATATGATCATCAGAGACATGCCTGCAAGGACAGTGTTGTGAATCCTGGGAAATTAAATGCCATAGTCGGTGGGAGTACCTATGGGGAAGGCTTATAGAGCTGCCACATTTTTAAACGGATGGGCAAAGATAAAACTTGTAGTGACAGATGGAGTCACAGAGATGGCAATGAAGAGCATTTCTGCAGGGGTGAGAGAAAAGGGGATCACTAAAGTGATGCAGAATGGGAGGGAGGACCACAGGGTGGAGGGAGGACCACAGGGTGGAGGGAGGATCACAGGGTGGAGGGAGGACTACAGGGTGGAGGACCACAGGGTGGAGGACCACAGGGTGGAGGGAGGACCACAGGGTGGAGGGAGGACCACAGGGTGGAGGGAGGACCACAGGGTGGAGGACCACAGGATGGAGGGAGGACCACAGGGTGGAGGATCACAGGGTGGAGGACCACAGGGTGAAGGGAGGACCACAGGGTGGAGGATCACAAGGTGGAGGATCACAGGGTGGAGGGAGGACCACAGGGTGGAAGATCACAGGGTGGAGGGAGGACCACAGGGTGGAGGATCACAGGGTGGAGGGAGGACCACAGGGTGGAGGATCACAGGGTGGAGGACCACAGGATGGAGGGAGGACCACAGGGTGGAGGACCACTGGATGGAGCTGAATAGATAGTGCAGAACCAGAACGCAGACAGACAAAATAAAATAGGGTTAGAATTAATTTCATACATTGTAGGCCAGAGGGAATCTGGGAAGGATGTGAACAGAGTATTGAGACACAAGAAATCATGCTAAAAAGGGGAGTCTAGCCTTGAAAGGACAATACTCAACTTCATATGGGAAAACAAAGTACTCAGGACAACTAAGACAGTACTAAACAATAAAAGAACTGTTGGAGGTACCACCATCCCTGATTTCAAGCTGTACTACAAAGCTATAGTAATAAAACCACATGATATTAGCATAAAATAGAAACACTGATCAACAGAATTAAATTGAAGACCCAGATATGAATCCGTACACCTATGTGTACCTGAATTTTTACAAAAAAGTAAAAAATACAGAACAGAAAAAAGAAAGCATCTTCAACAAATGTCTCTGGTTTAACTGGATGCCAGCATGCAGAAGAATGTAAATGGGTCCATAAAACTCAAGTCCAAGTGTATCAAAAAACCTCAACATTAAGCTAGACACACTGAACCTGATATAAGAGAAAGTAGGAAATATAGACACAGGAGACAACTTCCTAAACAGAAGACTGATAGTAGGGGCACTAAGAATGACTATCAGTAAATGGAACTGCATGGAACTGAAAAGTTTCTATAAGACAAAGCACACTGCCAACAGGACAAAATGGCAGCCTATGGAACGGGAAATGGTTTTTGCTAGCTCCACACCCGACAGAGGACTAACATCCAAAATATAAAAGGAACCCAAGAAATTAGACATCAATAAACCAAAAAATCCAGCTTAAAAATGGGGTACAGAGCTAAACAGAGAATTCTCAGCAGAGGTATCTCAAGTAGCTGAGAAACACTTAAAAATGTTCAACATCCTTAGCCATCAGGGAAATGCAAATTAAAACAGCTTTGAGATTCCATCTTAACACCTGTCAAAATGATTAAGATCAATAACACAAGTGACAGCTCATGCTGACTAGGACATGGAGCAAGGGGAACACTCCTCCACTGCTAGTGGGAGTACAAACTTGTACAGCTGCTTTGGAAATCGGTATGGTGGTTCCTCAGAAAGTCGGACATCAATCTACCTCAGGACCCAGCTATACCACTCTTGGGCATACACCCACAGGATGTCCTATCCTACCACAAGGACATTATCCAACTATGTTCATAGTGGCGTTATTCATAATAGCCAGAAACTGGAAACAACCTAGATGTCCCTGAACCAACAAGTGGATAAAGAAAATATGATTTATTTATACAATGGAGGATTACTCAGATGTTAGGGAAAAAATGGCATCATGAAATTCATGGATGGACCTAGAAAAAAGATCATGCTGAGTAACGTAACCCATACCCAGAAGAACAAATGTGGTGTGAACTCACTTATGAGTGGATATTAGCTGTTGAGTAAGGGATAAACATGCTACAATCCACAGACCAAGAGAAACCAACGAGGGCTGGGGGCTGCGTGGATTTCCATGGGAAGGGGAAATAGAATAGATTTTTGTGGGTTAACTGGGGGTGGGTGGTGAGGGGAACATGGGGGACAGGAGGGAGAGGGAAGGCAGAGTATAGGGAGAGAGGGGTGGAATGGGGGGCAGGTAGGGGAAATGGAGAAATCTAGGACAGTGGAAACTTCCTGGAACCTATGAGGGTGACTCTGGCGAGAACTCTAGTAATGGGAGACACAGCTCCTGAACCAGCCACCTCCAGAGTGACCAGGCAAGGCTCCCAGTGCACAGACTGAGACACCAACCCAGGCACAGAACCTTTGACTCACTCCTGTCCTGCTTGTAAAATGTGCTGGGGCAATGGTGGCTCAGAGCTTGTGGGAGCAGCCAACCAGTGACTGGCCTAACAAGAGCCAAGCCAAGAGCGGGAGCCCAGGGTGACTAGAAACTAGAAACTGGATGGCTCAGAGACCTAGGGTGGAACCAAATATGACTGACAAATCAATGAAATGATTCTGCTAGACTCATAGATTGTGGCTAGCCCAGTCAGCATCGGATTTTCTCTGGCCACTGATGGGAGCAGATGAAGAGATCCACAGCCAAACATGAGGTAGAGCTTGGGGAACCCTCTGGAAGAAGGGGAGGAAGAATTTTAGGAGGCAGAAGGGTTGAGAACACCAGGAGAACATGGCCCACAGAATCAACTAAGCAGGGTTCATAGGCTCTCAGAGAGACCAAGTGGCAATCACAGAGACTGCAAGGGTCTACAGTAGGTCCTCTGCGTACCTGCTGTGATATTTAACTTAGGGTGTTTGTGGGACTCCTAACCGTGGGAGAAGGGGTGTCTCTGACTTTTCCCCATGCTTTTGGGATCTGTTTCCTCTGACTGGGCATCCTCTTCCAGCCTTGATATGAGGGTTTGTGCCTAGTCTTATTGTACCTTGTTACGCTGTGTTCAGTTGTATGGCTGGGAAGCTGGCTCCTTTCTGAAAGAAAATGGGGGAGCAGTGGATTTGGGGTAGAGGCAAAGTGGGAGGACGCTGGGGGGAGGTGGAGGAAGGGAGGCTGTGGTCAGGATGTACTGTATGAGCGAAGAATACATTTTACAAAAATAAAAATGAGCATTCTGGGACATACAGCTCAGTGGCAGAGCACCTGCCTGGCATTCACAAGGCTTTGTGACCCATTCTTAGCAACCTCAGAAAAGCAACCAAGCAGCGATGTGCAGTGTCATTGATGGGCACAACTCAGGAAGACAAGAGCCAGGAACCTCCTGCGGCAACAGAAGTAAGGTAATGGGAGTCGCTGCCAAACTGTGACAGAGAAGAAGGAAGGTGACATTCAATTTCACCAAGTGCAGGGAGGTAGCTCAGGGCTTACTCTTGGGGCTCTGCTCTCACGCAGGTAACTCTAGACAGACAGGGCCGCTTTTGAAGTCTTTGTTTCTGTATTTTCAATACTATTATCTATCCTATATGCTAGTATGAGGGTTAAATAACACTGGTCAAGTGATTAGAACAGTTCCTAACACCTAGAAAGCCCCATGAATGTTTATTAAAAGTGCCATAATTGCATGTAAAAGGCAGTTATAGCCTAGTGAATATTATTTATTGTCTGGAAGGTAAAAGACATAATGCTTTGCGACTGCAAAGCAAATGATCCCAGATTCTCTGGGATCTAGTTTCATTCTCCTGCTAGACTACAAATCCTGACAACAAAATCATCCTAAGGACAAACGTGGTTTATTTTAGCTCACGATCCAAGATTACAGTCCATTATTCTGTGGGATTGAAGGCAAGGCCTCACCTTCAAACAGCTCATCCATTGTCAAGAGCAGAAAGGAATGGAGGCACATATGCTCACTTGCTCGTTTCTGCTCAGCTCAGTTTCTCTACACGTATACAGTTTTTGATAACCTACCTAGGGACTGATGCTGCTCACAGTGGGTTGAGTAGTCTCACACCCATTAACTGAGACACTCTCCAAAGACACCCGCAGGCCAACCACAGCTAGACAATCATTCATCAAGACCCTCTTCCCAGGTGATTTTAGGCTGTATCACATTGTAAAGATTAAATGTTCAAATAACAGTTTAAAATCTCTTCAGTAATGCGTTATTGATCACATGTTGAAATTATGATTCTTAGTGTATACTGCATTAAGTAAACTGTATTAGTAAAAATTTTTAAAGAACGGGAAAACTGGAACCATGAAAGAGAACCAAGTCCTGAGAAAACTGGAAGTCATAAAATTGTGTTAAGAAAAGAGAGAAACTCTAAAGAGATCTTCCAGGTATACAGCACTGTTACTATGGCAATAATATCATCTCACACAGGTTTAGCATCAAATGCCATATGCTATGCAATGCTTTCCTTGTTACTTTGTCTGGCTCTAAGTGGGCTGGAAATTATCATTTACGTCACTTTACAGATGTAGACAGTGTGGCACAGAAAGACCAAGGACCATGTCCACAGTGAAAGAGTAGATTATTGGTCTGTCCACCTGAAGTCCACTCACTGCCCAGTCAACGGTAGCCAAACTGACCCCAGGGTCAATGGTGTAAGACTGACTCCAATGAGAAGCCAATCTCTATATACTTCAATACCAAGTATTGATTCATTGTCAGCATCTCTTATTTGAACTACTGCTCTGGCTGCCTCTCTGTGGGTGGTTTTAGGGGTTTCTGCATCTTCCTCTACCTGGAAATGGAGTTCCTGTGTCCCAGTGAACAGGAGCAGGTCTCTGATGCTGCTTCTTCCTTCCACCGTATGGCAACTGGGTGTGGTTTAAACAGGAGGATGAATTGAGCTGGTCACATTCATTATCCAGAAGTGTAACATTAGTATAGGTAGTATAGTATAGTATAGTATAGAGTGAGTAGAAAATGGGTTCTACAAGATATAAACCTTGAAGATGAGAGATTTAGAGAAAACTGGCATGTGAAGCCAGCGAGACAACTTGCTGAGTCAAGATGCTTGATGGCCGCTAAGCCCAATGGTGTGAGTTTGATTCCAAGGAACCACTTGGTGGAAGGGGGGAAGGAGAAAAACCACTCCTCAAAGTTGTTCTCTGGGGTCTAAAAGCACAGCACGGTGTATGCTGCCCAGCACCACACAGAAATAAATATGAAAATAAATAAATAAATAAATAAATAAATAAATAAATAAGCGGGAGAGACATCTGTCTTTTGGAAAAAAGAACTGAAGGGAATGAAGTTGGAGCCACAGAGCAGGGAGAGTGGCCATTTTTGAACTCCACAGTCTATTCCCTCCTGAGAACTGAATTTCACCAGCTATATGGCAGGGTTTTACAGAGTTTCCATCTCTCACGTGTGTGTGTGTGTGTGTGTGTGTGTGTGTGTGTGTGTGTGTATGTGTGTGTGTGTGTGTGTGTGTGTGTGTGTATGTGTGTGTGAGTGTGTGTGTGTGTGTGTGTGTGTGTGGTGTGTGTGTGTGTGTGTGTGTGTGTGTGAGTGTGTGTGTGAGTGTGTGTGTGTGTGTGTGAGTGTGTGTGTGTGTGTGTGTGTGTGTGTGTGTGTGTGATGCTGAGATCCAAGGCAAGTAATCTACCACTGAGTGTTAACTTCACACCTCCTTTTCTTGCTTATTACAAGACAAATTGGAGAAGCCATATTCAAGAAAGTCAAAGAATTTCAAGGAAGAATAATGACCTTACATTCTCATTAAAAATAAAAATAAGTCTTTGTCTTAGTTAAGGTTTCTATTGCTGTGAAGAGACACCATGAACAAGGCAACTCTTAGAAAAGAACCCATTTTCTTGGGGCTAGCTTACATTTCAAATGTTTATAGTCCATTATCATCACGGTGGGTGACATGTGGACAGACATGGGGCTGGAGAAAGAACTAAGAGTTCTACTTCTTGATCCACAGTCTACAGAAAGTGAACTGAGTCACTTTGAGCATAGCTTGAACACAGTAGACCTCAAAGTCCTCCCCACCTGGGCCACAGTGACACACTTCCTCCAACAAGGCCACATCTACTCCAACAAAGTCACACCTAGTATTTCCACTCCCTTCAAACCGCCACAGTGTTCATTTCTATCACAGCCTCTAAGCCCTTCATACACCAATCTCCCATTCCACGGGTCCCAGATAGAACACAGTGTGAACTGCATTCCCTTGAGCTGTACCACTAACAGCCTTTTATATTTAGTGCTTCCAGTAGTTCTGTAAAGTATCACTTTATTGTCATTTCATCTTATAAGCGGGAACACCGAGGCACAGAAGGACAAGCTGGTATACTCTACCTCACTCAGATATTAACAGGTAAAAGAAGATGGAAGGTAGACCAGTTAGCTGTGAACCACTGGAATCTTCCTTGGATGGACAGAGGTAAAAGGTAGATTTGAAAGTGGCCACATGCTAATGTTGATCCTGCAATTACCTGCTTCTTACATTAAAGGTGGCTAAACTGGTTTTAAAGCACGTGGGCTCCCTTTCATTTGTTGTGGTACATACCACGTCAAGTGAGAAACGGGGTGAAAGGCCATTGTCAAGTCTGCATGAGAGGCCAATGCCTTATGATTGTCCCAGCTGCCTCATCTTTGAGCTCAAAATACTCTACAGTCTCTGTCAAGGGGTAAGATTTAGCTGATCTCACACAGCCCCGGCAACTGGCACATAATGTCTTCATCCCACACTGCATGCTAGCAGAATTTGTATTGTAATGCAAATGTTTTTATTTTCTGATCACATCTCGGGAACAAACAGTCACAGAGACCAGATGAATAGCCTCAGAGCTCCACTGTCACATGGCTTAGCTGGGTGAATTCAATTCACATTTCCCACTTAAAGTGAAATTTTAAAAAACTAAAATTAGTTCAAATTTTACAAGTTTTTGATTTTTTGGTTGTGTAATTATTATGACAATAGGATTACTGACATTTTTTGTTAAAAAGCAAAAACAGTTGTTACCGTAGTTAACAGAGTGAGTGTCCTGCCTTCATACAAAACAACCTCCTCAGTATAAATAATCCATGAAGATTAAGGATAATGAAGCAAGTCTGTTAGTTCGAATCTTGTGTGCAAATTTCACACCACTGCACCAAAAGCAAATGGTGTGACCTGCTAGCCAAGCATATACAGAAAGACTTTCTCTTTAAACAAAATATGTTTCTCAGTGAAAATAACAATATGACCACTACTGATCAGCATAAAAATTAAAAATCTAGGGGCTGACAGTGGGCAGAGGCACCTACCTCTTTGAACTGTATGACCTGAGTTCTACCCTAGGACCCACAAGGGGGAGGAGAGAACTAATTCTCACAGGTTGTTCCCCCGACCGTCACATATGTGTCCACCCTCAGACAAAATAAATAGTTAAATTGATTAATGAAAAATATTTTAAATGAAAAATCTAAAGAGCTAATTTGATTGCTTTGGGAATAGTTTTCAGTGGAGAATCTCATCAGGTGAGTCAGTATTTTAGGGATGGGAAGGTCAGCCAATCTTCCAAGAAGAATGGGGAAATAGAGAAACATGAAATCAAGATCTGACTCTCATTGAGAGCTAGTGGAGAGCTATGAATATTCAAGTTCCTAAAGTTCATGTCCTGTTTCTTAAGTTTTCATTGTGCTTTGTCTACAAAAGAGGGCCCTACTGTTTCACCCAAGGAAAGGGTCCCACCCCCACACCAATGAAGAAGGAACCATGTTTTGCTACTGTTTCTTACGGTAGGATGTTTCCTTGCTCAGCCCAACGCACATGGCCACTCAGGATTCCCCACTATCGCAAGACATTTTCCTCTCAGTACCCCTACTTTAAACTTGACCTTCTGGGAATTCTGTGTGGCTTGTGCCTCTCTCCACAGTCAGATGCTTTGCAGGCCCAGTCCCTCTAATTGGTGAGATTTTTTTTTTTTTTGGCTCTTTTTCCTTTGTTCATGAGGGCAACTCCTTATATAAGCCTGTTTTGAGGTCAGTAAGGATGCCCCCAATAATAATCAGTAAAACCCAGAAATAAGACTGTAGGATTTTCAAAAACAAACAAGAATGAACAATCAATGGTCATTAATATCCATCAACATTAATGGTCTTAACTCACCTATTAATTTTTCATTAATCAATTTAACTATTTATTTTGTCTGAGGGTGGACACATATGTGAAGGTCGGGGGACAACCTGTGACACAAATTAGCAGAATGGATAAGAAGACAGAATCCATCCTTCTGCAGCATAAAAGAAACAAACCTCAACTTCAAAGACAGATAGTACTTAAGAATTAAAGGTGGGGAAAGATTTTCCAATCAAATGGACCCATGAAACAAGCAGGGGTAGCAATCCCAATATCCAACAAATTGGACTTTAAACTAAAATCAATCAAAAGAGATGAAGGAGGTCACTTCCTACTCATCACAGGAGAAATCCATTAGGATGAAGTCTCAATTCGGAACATTTATGCCCCAAATACAAAGTCATCCATGTTTGTAAAAGAAACTTTACTAAAACTCAAATCACACATAAAACCGCACACACTTACAGTGGGAGATTTCAACACCCCACTCTCACTACTGGACAGACAAAGTGGGAAATTCCCTTGAATTAATTGGTACAGGAGACCGCTTCCTGAACATAACACCAGTAGTACAGGCACTGAGACACTGAGATAAACAATTAATAGATGGGACCTCCTGAAACTGAGAAGTTTCTGTAAAGCAAAAGACACAGTCAGCAAGACAAAATGACAGCCCACAGACTGGGAAAAGATATTCACCAACCCCACATCTGACAGAGGGCTGATTTCCAAAATATACAAAGAACTCAAGAAGCTAGTCTCTAAAACACCAAACAATACAATTAAAAAGTGGGGTACAGAACTAAATAGACAATTCTCAATAAAGGAATCTAAAATGGCTGAAAGACACATAAGAAAGTGTTCACCATCCTTGGCCATCAGGGAAATGCAAATCAAAACAACTCTGAGATACCATCTTACTCCTGTCAGAATGGCCAAAATCAAAAACACCAATGACAATGGATGTGGAGTAGGGGAACACTTCTCCACTGCTGATGGGAGTGCCAAATTGTACAGCTACTTTGGAAATCAGTATGGCAATTCCTCAAGAAATTGGGAATCAGTCTACCACAAGTTCCAGCAATTCCACTCTCAGGCATATACCCAAAAGAAGCACATTCATACAACAAGGGCATCTGTTCAACGATGTTCACAGCAGCACTATTTGTAATAGCCAGAAACTGGAAGCAGCCTAGATGCCCCTCAACTGAAGAATGGATAGAGAAAATGTGGTACATTTACACAATGGAGTACTACTCAGCGGAAAAAAATGGAATCTTGAAATTTGCAGGAAAATGGATGGAACTCGAAGAAACCATTCTGAGTGAGGTAACCCAATCACAAAAAGACAAACATGATATGTACTCACTCATATGTGGATTTTAGACATAGAGTAAAGGATTACCAGCCTACAATCCACACTGCCAGAGATGCTAGTAAACAAGGAGGACCCTAAGAGAGAGATACATGGTCCCCTGGAGAAGGGGAAAGGGTCAAGATCCCCTGAGCAAATTGAGAGCATGGGAAGAGGGTGGAGGGAGCTAGGAGAATGAGAAGGGGAGAAGAGGAGGTATGCAGAGGACATGAGGGAGCAGAAAGTTTGAGTCAGGGGAAGAATAGAAGATAAGAAGAATGGAGATACCATAACAGAGGGAGACATTTTAGGTTTACAGAGAAATAAGGCACTAGGGAAATGTCTGAAGATCTACAAAGATGACACCAGCTAACAATCTAAGCAACAGAGGAGAGGCTACCTTAAATGCCCTCCCCTTATAATAAGATTGATGACTGTCTTATATGCCACCCGATAGCCCTCATCCAGCAGGTGGTAGAAGTAGAAGCCGACATCCATAACTTATCACTCAACTGAACTGGAATCCAGATGCAGAGAAGGACAAGTGAAGGGCAAAGGGGTCCAAACCAGGCTGATGAAACCCACAGAAACAACTGACCTGGACAACCGGGAGCTCTTGGTCCCCAGACTGATACCTGGGAAACCAACACGGGACTGATCCAGACCCCAGGAACGTGAGCGTCAGTGAGGAGACCTCAGAAATCCATGGGGCCTCCTGTAGTAGATCAGTACTTATCCCTAGCATAGGTGTGGACTTTGGGAGCCCATTCCACATAGAGGAATACTCCCTGAGCCAAGACACATGGGGGTGGGCCTAGGCCCTATCCCAAAGGATATGATAGACTCTGATGACCCCCTGTGAAAGACCTCAACATCCAGGAGGAGCAGAAAGGATATGTGATAGGTAGGGTTTTAGTTGGGGGGTGGTGGTAGAGGAGGACGGAAGGGAGAAGGGAATTGGGATTGACATGTAAAACAATCTTGTTTCTAATTAAAAAAAAAACTTGAAGAAAAACTGTAGGATTTTGATTAATGATCATAAGAATGGAACCTCAGCCAACCTCGCTGTGGATGGAGACATGACATTCTGAACTGCCTAAAAGAGTATAAGATCACCATCCAGCTGGCGATTTTCTGATAAGGAAAAACACATCACTGATCCTTCCCATGTGAGACTAGCCAAATGGGCCTGTCAATCCGTAGGACAGGAGAGTCAAGAAGCTGTCTATTCCAGAAACTTTAAGAACTGTGTAAAGCCTCACCAAACTTATAAATTGGTACAGCAGTCCCTCTGGCTATTGTCAACTCTTGACCCATGAGAGTGTTTTCTCCACAACAGTCTCTTCAGCCTCTGCTCTGCTCTCACTCACTTAAGTGCCCTGTGTTATTCTGCGATAACCTGGCTTCAACATCATGCTGTGTCCTGTGTGAACTCATTTGACAGAGGTCATGTGGACCTCAAAACCCAGGGGAGACCTGAGTGAAATTCTGGTAACAGTAACAGTTGAACATTCTCAATCTCCCCTCACAGAATCCCCATTCCTTTTCAAGAAGGTCAAGAAACTGTTGACATTCTACCATTACTATGCCTCACTTTCTGGGGATCAGTGCCGAGAGACAGCTCTCAACCCCGCTCCTCAGGAGCCACTTCCGTCCAACTCTGAAACCCCTATCCATCATTTACTTGACACATTGCACCTCAAGGCAAGGCATGACACAGATGGTGTCATCCTCAAGAGGGTCACATCCTCAATCTCACACACTGCGAAGGTGTTTCTAGTTGAGGGGAAGGCATGGTATGGGAAGGTTATTCTGGAGTGTCTTTATGAAGCCAGTGTGGTTCACAGGGTCCTCAGAGGGCGAAGAGAAGACAAAGCCAAAAAGGAAAGGGGAAAATGGAAGCAAGGTTAAAATGATGTGACATCCAAAAACTCACTGCAGGTGCTAGCCTTGGGGATAAGTAAGGAGGCCAGGAGGACTGCAGCCTGCAAAAGCTGGGCCAGAGACAACAGGCTGTTCCCTGATGGGGGAGGTCCTTCTGTGTATATGTTTGTCTTATTGGTTGATAAATAAAGCACTGTTGGCCAATAGGGAATCAAGTTAGGCGGGACTAGGTGAGAAGGAGGATTCTGGGAAATGTAGGAAAGGGAGAGAATTGCCATGTGATCCCAGGAAGAGAGGATGCAGAAGGCTGGCATTCTCGGTAAGACAAGTCCTTATAAAAATATAGATTAGTAGTTATGGTTGATACTTAAGACTGAGCTAACAGATAAGAAATCCTAGTCATTGGCCAGCAGCATTGTAACTAATATAAGACTCAGTGTGTTATTTGGGGGCCCTAAAGCATCGACAGAACCCAGGCAGCTGGCAGAAAGAATTATTGTTACAGTCCCCCATGCGGAGTCTCAGAAGGAATGTTCCCTGGGATGCCTGATCTTAGCATGAGTTGACATAGATCTAGCTTTGTGCCTGAGACAGCCTTTGGGTTTGTGCTACTATAATAAGATAATGAATATGCTATTTTCAATCACACAGGTGGTGACTCAGTATTCTACCAATGGTAGCTTAATTCACAAGACAATTCATCCTACTGGGTTCATGAATAGTCTTTTATGGCAGAAACTGGAATTCAGTTATTGCTTTATTCCTACTTCGTATATTATTGCCCAGCACCCTTGCACATATATATTCCCACATAAACACACAAACATACACAAGTATACACAGACACACAGGCACACATACAAACACATATACACACAGGTACATAGACACGGGCACACACACACACAGCACACACATGCATACCCACACACTAGGCACTCCATAAATATTTAAGAATACATTTCTAAGAAGAATGTCGGTGTCATTTGAATGCTCATCTTTAGGTGAGATTATAAAATCAAATAGAGGGGCTGGAGAGATGGCTCAGTGGTTAAGAGCACCGACTGTTCTTCCAAGAGGTCCTGAGTTCAATTCCCAGCAACCACATGGTGGCTCACAACCACCTTGAATGAGATCTGGGGCTCTCTGCTGGCAGACTGTATACATAGTAAATAAATAAAATCTGAAAAAAAAATCAAATCAAATAGAGAATTGGTCCTAGCGAGCAGTAACGAACCATTTAAGTAGATTTCAGCATGGATCAAAGGTACACTGATGTATCACTAAAATCACACTGACAGTCATTGTCATTCCTCCACAAAACTAATCCTACCTCTAATTTGTAATGACATAACATGTTTTTGAGGGTGAGCAGAAGAAGCAAGGAGGGACGCTGACTCACACCTGGACACAGATCAGGCACCATCTCTAGAACCTACACTGAGAAAATGACTTTCTTCTCTAGCCCTTCCATCGTCGGATAGCCATAAAAACAGCAATAGAGAGAAAGAGAGGCAGGAAACAATTTTTACCTCCAGGGGTGAATCTAACATGGAAATCATGTATTTATCACACATGTGCATGGTGCATGTGTGTATCTATAATGCTAGTAACCAAAGTAGATAATTGTAGAACAGAGCAAACCAACTTTGACTGAGTTGGCATGTGGGAATTAATGGCACCAATGATTCTAGAATAATTTCTTCTAGGCACAACCTTTTGGGGACAACTTTTGGAAAAGAAACTGTGAGCCACTTAAAGGAAAAGGCATCATTGAGACATCAGGATGAAAGTATGGGCTCAACCGTGACGAAGGAATTGGGCATGTCAGAGTAAGACTCACAAGGCTCCTAGAATCTTCTGGAAAACAATCCATTGATCATGTGATCTGCAAGACACAGACAGCACAGGAATGTTAGGGCAGATGAACCAACAAGGAGAGTGCTGGCCTGTTTGAGACCGAGGACAGAGGGTGCTGACCAAAGTCATAGCACCAAAAAAGGAGGAAGGCAAATCCAGGAGCATGCATTTGGGGTGAGATTTGGAATGACATAGAGCCATGCTTTGGCACCCGAAGACAGTATCAAACCCAGGAAATAATGCAGACTCCTGGAACCTATCTCAGGCAGAAACATGATCCTACACCCCACAGGAAAGATGAGTGAAAATACAAGACACTCTTCCAGCACTCACTTAAACTGAGTATAGAGACAACCAGTCACAAGACGGGTGCTTGTCTCCTAAACACATGGGATGTTAAACAACCTCCTATTACTCCAAGAATGTCAAATATCCTCTTTTAAGAAAGATTTTTCTAATCACAAGGATGGTTTTCAAGTACTCCACGTCAACATTTAAAATAAGTTGCTCTGCATGGGCACAAAGCATAAACAAGCCAGTTATAACCTTAAAAGTAATAGCTCCCAGGACCATATGGTAAGACCCTATTGCTGAAGGCAGTGTACGATGGAGCTGTAGCATGCTGATAAACCAAGCTGAAGCAAAGCTGGAAGCCTGCTCCTCTCATAGAGATGGAAGGTGCAATAAAGGCTGATGGGAGAGAAAACAGGTGAATAGTTCTATCCAGCTGCGGGTCCAGCACACTACAGTACCAACCAGCCCGGCAAAGATATTCCAGCTAGTGTGACCTGGCATGATTGTTTTGGGGCTCAGCAAACACCATTTGATTGGATTTGAGGGTGTGACAGAGGAAAAGCTTCACACACCATACTGTAAAACTGGGGGATGGGGGGCAGATCTATGGGGAAGTCACAGGCTCTAGGAAAAACTTATTACTGACACTAAGCTAGCTGGACATAGAGCCAAACTGCCTTTAAGTATCTATAGACCTGCACTATTGCTGCTATATGTCCTGGCTAAAGAAGCCGACGAAAATGCTAAGAATAAAGAGTGTTGCGTTATCGGTCCCGAATGGGACATTTACACCACTATTTCAAGAGCAAGAGAATCTCATCGAAAAGGAGGTGGCAAGACCATAGGAGCTGAAGGATGGAGAGAAATCCTACGAAATGCTGTCCCCTGGACATGACATAGCCAGTGCTACCGTAAACAACAGCATCTGTGGCTACTCGCGCTAGACCCACACACAACCGGAAGGCATGGGAGTGGGAGGGGTCTAGTTCAGAAGGCGGAGCTTTTCAGGGATAGGAGCAGGCTAACAGAGAGCAATGGGGTGGAAATTCGTTCACGTTAAGTTGTGCGCATATGAAAAATGTCAAACGTGAAAGAAGAACCCTGCTACACTATACAATAAATAAAAGGGGCAAAACATAGTATTTCCTGAAGGAAGCAGCCTTCGCCTCCATGGAGCTGGCAAAAGGAAACACATACATACAAAGCCCACAGCTCAGCCGGGTGGTGGTGGCCCACTCCCAGCACTCGGGAGGCAGAGGCAGGCCGGTCTCTATGAGTTCGAGGCCAGCCTGGTCTACAGAGTGAGTTCCACGACAGCCTCTAAAGCTACACAGAGAAAGCCTGTCTCAAAACAAACAAAAAACCCACAAACAAGAACACAGGCTCCTTCAAAACAGTCGGATTTTATAGGCATGCCTGAAGATGAGCATCTAGGGCACTGAAAATGGAGTTTTGAAAACAAATGAGTTTTTTGACCATTGTGAGAAAGCAGTCGATTTGTTCTATAGAAGAGCCATGGATTAGGGGCTAATCACACATCCTCTCGTAATAAATGACATCCAGGATCAATGCTGATTTAAACAGAGAGTCTGGAAGCAAGCAAGAGCATGGATTGAATTAGAAGGTTATTCACATGGGGGTTCTAGTATTTCCTTCCAGCCATATTTGTATTTTATTGCTCCACAAAGCACTAAAAGTAAAACCTGTAACACTAATTATGTAAGAGAAATTTGCCATTGTTTCACAAGTTACACACCTCATTATCACACAGGCCTTTCCCTCACCCTGCAAACAGTGTAAGGGCAATTCCCCAACCAGAGATCACATCTACTCATCCCAAATAGACCATTAGTGACTTAAGCAAGAGCACACACACACACACACACACACACACACACACACACACACACAATCAATGAAGACAGTAGGGAAATGATAGTTTTTGTATTATGTAAGCATAAAACAACTTACATAAAGGAGGCAGAAATTGCCTTTAACATTGGATTTGAGTAAAAGATTTTTTTTTTCTTCAACTTAGGACTAAACATGACTAGAGAAAATCAGGAAGGATTTGATCATTCGTCACAGGGTAGAACACTTTGGCTCCTGGTGATATTTGTGGCAGCCCTTGGCCACCACTAAGTCTGAATATCGGGCGAAAGCCTAGAGATTTGGATGAACGACAAGACTCCTGGTCCTTTTCTGAGAGAATGTCTCCCACCTTTATT